>NC_088104.1:25810000-25900000 GCF_036370855.1 Dromaius novaehollandiae
CCTACCCAGGCGTCAGAGAAGTCTGGGTCTGGCACAGCATAGCATTTGCCTTGAAAGTCTTCAGAGATTTTTTTGTTGTTGCTGTTGTTCAGTTGTTTTTGTTTAAGTGTTCTAACAAGAAGCAATATTTTGGTTACGTGAAGTGCAGACAGCTCCGACAAACAGGAGCCAACCCTGCATTTTCCCACTGCAAGATAAGCAGGAACCTATCTTAGTTCAGCGCGCACACTTTCTCACACTAGAGCCACCACCACAAATACCACATGACTGTGGACACATGAGAATTTCTTCTGCCAATAACTGTATTTCCCAGAGCTTCCTGTGAATTCCTGGCTAAGATTCTCTCTCTCAAGTAACTTTTACACAGACTGTATTTTTTTCCCTAATAGAAGCTTGCCAATTGATTTAAAATCATGGGCAATCAATGTTTTCCAGTCAGATTCCATTCCATATTTAACTTCTAGAGAATATTCAAATGAAATCAAACTGTCTTTAGTTATTTTTCACAGCTGACTAGTAAATGGGACCCACCAAAAAGTTTTTCAGATTCTCTACTCCCAGCAAGCTCTTTAACCATTTGTACTTGCCCTGCATACTGCTTAAACCACCTAGGAGATCTGGGATGAAGGAAAGTATAGTTCAGACTGTACAACGTAGCTTGTAAAGAAAACCACCTCTATAGATACTTTATTATTCAAGTCTTAGACATGATATGCCTATGGGTATTTTACAGGTACTAATTAGAATTAGTAATTCTGCTGCTTCTAACAATGCATATCATATATCTAATATACTTCTGTTATCTCACAGGTTTTCCATTAACTCTTTGTAAATCATTTATAAAGAGAACTTCAATATTCAAGTATAGCCAAGTTAATGTCTGTGACAGAAGAAGGGTGACATGTTCTGCAATGACTAGTTTCAAATCATAGGCAATAGCCTGCCCCAGAATGAAGTAGTTCAGGGAGAACAATCACAGGCCTCTGTTATATTCTCCATGTTCCCTTTACTTGGGGCAAAATACTCCAAAGGGTGATTTTTTTTTTCTGTGCCTTGTTCTTTTTTCTCATTCTCTCCATTCCCTGCCCCCAGTATTTTTTCATTAAATGAAAACAGATTCATTCAACAAAGTCTTCTAGAGAGACTCCTTGGAATCTCCAGTGAGTTACAATTAAAAAAATACCTTACACCTATGTCCTAGAAAACCTCAGCATAAAGACAGTAAACAAACGGAACTGAAAGCTACTTTTTCTCTCCAAGATCTTCTGGCCTTTCACTTGACATGGAAATTACACCAAAAATCTACCAATAGCAAAAAAGGGGGTGAATGATCCAACACTTAACAGCATCTTTCAGAAATACCCCAGGAAGAGAAAGCATGGGTAAGCACTCTGGACAATTCTTGTCTTTTCAATGTCTTTTTCAATGAAACAGTTTTCATACACAGCAGTTACGTAAGCACACTGCCCATGACCAGTCAAAGAATTCTCTACTAGGCATTATAAAAAGCAATCTAAATGTTCATCAAAAAATGCAAAACAAGTAATTGAATTCATAAATACTTGTTAAAAAATCTTTTTTGTCTACCAAAATCTTGTTAAAACAAGATTTAAGTGATGCAATAAAGTCAGGTTCAAAAAAATCACAGTGATGTCCATTCATGGCTATATACTATATAATGCCCTTCCCATTAAGGGATGAAAAGTTACTGATAAACATGTTATATTGAAGCACTGGAGTCTTTTGTCAAAGAGAAACCAGAAAAAAACAACTGGTGGATTAATAATGCTTGAGTTTTTTAGGACTTTATTAGGACAATATTATCATGCTTGTTCCTTTTCTGTATTTGCTGTATGAAAACATGCATTCAGACTATTCAGAGTGGCATGTCTTCCATTAACACCTCTATAATTACATATGACAGTGAACACGTATAACCATAACATAAAAAAAACCAGTTCCAGAATTCTACCCCAACCTTGACAAAGACTCCCTACCCAAGAGGTTACTCGTTCAACAAAAACATTAACTCAATGAAATGTTACTAGTCTAATAAACCCCACAACGGCTTATTCTTTGTTCAGGTGTCAAAATACAATGCCAAGCAATATTCCAGCCTTGCATAAACTCAAAAGGTAAACTTTATTAAATCATTATATTTATAAAATTTCAGGATAGAAAATGAACAGAAATGCTTTCTTTTATTGCATTCTCTATTAAACACACATTTACAAAATATGCACCTTTTGTACTCTGCAGATACATCACAGAATTTAGTCCTTCTGGGATGGAGTCCACTAAGCACCCTATGAAAATATCAGTAAAGAAAAGTTGGCTTTAGCCAACTCTACAGACAACAGAAGTCTCAAGTATAACATTGCAGGAGAGAAACTCTGCCCAAACACATTTTGCTTTGAAGATGCAGATTCCACAAACACAGCCGAAAGCCAGTTCCTAGGCGAGCAGTGCTTCAGGGGCTCTCCCAACACGTGCTTACTGGGCTAGTCTTCAGCAACAAGGCATCTGCGGAGCTATGACGTCAGACTTCCCAACCCTGCTGCTCAGGGAATTTCCACCTCAGTTTTCACCTCACAGCAAAGGAAAGTAAGGAGAAATCAGCGTTCACGTACCGAAGAGAGTGCTCCTGGAAGCCGCAGGGCTTTGAAGAAGTCTCATTCATCCTCAGTATGAGGGTCTCCAGCAGAACCTGCAGAAAGCAACACCTAGGCAACACACAGTTTCTTTGTTCCTCCCTGATCATAGATGCGTCACCTGCGGAGGGTGATACAACCCTTAAACTCATTTTTCAGTGGGGCATTGACTCAAATGGAAATCTCAAGGCTTTAAGGAGGCTGCAGATCCAAAAATGTAGCCGGATGCCCAGGTACCAATTTGAGCGTTCAGATATTGACTTCTAAAAATGTCTATGTTTAGTAACTAAGCTTTTTGTTATTTGATAAATTTATCAAGCCACCTTCTGAGTCCAAAAGCAAAGATGATGGAGAATCAGCATTAGTATCTTTGAGGGAGAGTAAAAGGGAAACAAGATATATTCTTGTACATTTGTTTTGCATATTTGAGAGTTATACAACTTTAGTTTTGCAAAGCAATTTTCTCACTTTGACCAAGAAATAAATCTGATCTGAAAAATCTTACATCGGCAGAGTTGGTTTGCAGATGTTATTTGCACCATTTATTTATCAAAAATAACTAGAAAATGTTTTTAAAACATCTTTCCAAACTGTACAAATAGCAATGTGACATGGGCTGTCTGTTTTACTTATACTGTTTTACTGTTTCATATTCTGAGTAAACAGAGAGGCTATTTTCCCCAGGGGTTCAGGAGGGCATACTATTTCATTTCTTCAGAAAATTGTTTCTCTGGATTTCAATCTTTTTAGCCAGATATGACAAAATATAGTATCAAGAACACTTATGCTTTTTATCAGCTCTATTTTCAAAGCATAAATAATAGATCAGTATATATTTAAGTCAGGTGACCAAGTCTTATTTCAGAAATCAGATAAGCATTTTACAATTTTTAAAGAGGGCTGTTCATTTTCACAACAGTATCATTATGCCTTTAAAATGCTTTCAAAAACCAATTTATAAGCATGGAGCGATTTTGAAAATGTTTCACTAGTGTTAATAATACCTTACTCAGGTGGCATTCAATTTTCTGAATCCTTGGGTTAATGAGGCAAATAAATCAAAATTAAATTGGCCTTGGAAAAAAATTCAAACAAAATTGCATCCATCACATTATATATACTGAGACTCCATCAGTACTGTTCACAATGGCTAACAATATTCTAGCTCACAGAATCATTACACTTATTCAGAATGCATCCTGCGAAAATTCTTAAAGCAATCGAGATTTTTAAAATCAAATAGATGAGACATCCATTACTGGATGGACATAATGTCTACATCAATATTACATCAGGAGTATTCACAATAAGATGCACACTGTCTTAGCCAAGTAGCTCCCATTAAGTGTCCCTCAATTTCAACCGCCCACCATTTGTTCAGTCATCTAACAATCTCCTTTCAGGAGAATTTCACACCACTGCAAGCCTGTAAGATAAGTTTTAAGTCTAAAAAAGGAAAATACATTCTGCATCCAGGCTGTCATTCACTGTCTCTTTAAAAAAGCCTCAGCTATGCAAAGCTGTAGCCAAATAGCTCAAACAAGCAGAAATGCTAGTGTTTTTGAAAAATATTTCTATTAATATCGTTGTAGCAGAAATGGTGAAAAAATACCATATTCACTCCCTTCTCTAAAATATGAGAGAAAAGTAGTATTTTCCAGATACTATAAGAGGGATTCTACTGCTGTTGGGGAATACTGGTGTTGTCTGCTCTTTAAAAATGATTAACATTACATACTACTGTTCAGAGAGAAGAACTGAAGATGTCAGAGTTCTTATTAGAAGTAATAAATTCAGTGTGGATAAACAACAATCAACAAATACTGACTTGTAATGATCTAACACTTGCCAAGGTTTTGCCATTTTTATTTGTAGTAAAGTAACAAATATACTTCTCCACCCAGTTATCTACCAGCACAATTGTACTCTTTTACTGTAAGTAACTTTCCTATAAAAACAGAGTCTTAATAGAAAAACAGACTTCCGCATTGAATTGTTGCAACCACATTCATTTGCTATGTCATCAACACACACAGTACCTTAGTTTGAAAACCATTTTGGTTTTCAGCCATTTTCAGCACAAGATTTCCACATACAGACTATTTACATTTTTTAATGGAAAATGCTGTGCAACAAGATTATTTCTTTCAAAACAAAGTAGGTACTATTAACATTTAAAATCAATGAAAGAATACCAGAAAGCTGGAGTTCTCATTTTGAAGTAAAGGTCTAAGTTCCCCTTACGTGGCACAGGTTCAAAGCAACAAGAAATGGCACAGAAACATGCTTCCAGAACTTCCCCACACAGGACCTTCCTTGTGGCTTTGCAGAAAGGTTTGTATGACCAAGATTTTGATTAGGACTAATTTATGTAATGATCTACTGTATTTGTTTGCTTTCCCTCCCAAACGAGGGACAAGACTACAGATAGTGAAGAATTTGTTGCTAGAAAGTGTTAGAAAAATCTGTCAGCGAGACCTTTCCATTTTGATGAAACTTTCATTCAAAAAGTTTTCAAGTTTATGATCAATTTATGGCCAATGTATACATACAGCAAATGATCATCCCCAAAGCCAGCAGTTAGAAAAAGAAACCCACCCTAGAAAAAGAGTTACTTTCCTACTCACCTTAGATTTGGGAGATACTGGCTTCAGTACCTACTCCAAAACCACCACACTGGTCTTCTGCCTCCTGCATAAGTGTCCCAATAAGGCCAACCATTATTGTGAATTAAGCGTACAGATTTTTGACAGCTTAAAAATCCCCTATTTTAAAAGGTGTTGATTTCACCTCAATATAGAACAGAACAAACACTTCTGCTAGCTCCTGAATTACAAATTATAATCTTCACTGAGAAAAAAGTTCAGTGCATAAGCACTCTAGCAAGCCCACATGCTCAGTCTTTGGCTGCTGAGGAAGCCGGTATTTTAGAAGAACGGTAAGTTCTACTGCACATTATTCCTTTGAGTTTTGTTCATGACAGACAGCACTGATGAAAAATCACCATTCAATGGTTACTCAATTGCTTGCTCAGAACAACATAGTAATTTTATTCTGATTTTTAACCCACAGAACAGAAGCTACAGCCGGAACCGCTCCTCTTCTTACAGATCTGCAGAGGCTTTATACTCTTTGGCAATGGAGCATGGATTTGTGTTTCTATAGTGCCTATCAGGCAGTGGTTGTGCACTGTCATTATCCAAATAATTTGTAACAACAGGTGAAGGAGAAGACTTGGAAACTAAACCAAATGTGTCTTGATCTGATCAGAAAAAAGATGGAACATTGCTGGAGCAGCTAAAGCAGCCTTCTAAATCAATACACAGTGCAGGTCTAATGGGATTCTCATGCGTTCTAAAAGATACTTAGAAAGAAAAAAAACAAGTTGACTTGTGTTATCATTCATGCATGCAACTATAATTCTTATGAGTATTATCACGGGAGCTACATGGACACAGTGACATGTCAACCGCTTGCAGGATCAGGCTTTAGCCATAAGTCAGAATATGAACCTTACATTACGTCAGAACACATCAAAAAAGGGTTAAAATGATTCTCCCAGAAAACAGTATTGTAAAAGCCAACAGCACAAGAGTCAGAACTCACTCCCTTCTACTACTGAAGCAGTGTTAATGTAAAAGCCAAGATTCATTTGAAAAATAATCACCTGTAAATCAAAAAGTCTCCAAAGATTAATTTCTGCATTTACACTATTTGCAAAATATATTCAGCTTAGAGACATCCTTTTTTTCCTGAAATAATTGCTTACGAGATGAGAACTAAAACACAATCTCAAGTGTAGTAAAGGTAATTGCTGCACTTACTGCTCATGTCATGTTGATGTATTACTATGTATCAAAGGTCACAGTTCTGTACTCATACATTATCAAATTTGAAAGAGCAATATTCGATTCTGACCAACCTTTAAACTGCCCAGAATGTGTGCGAAAATGGATGTGGGGCTAACTTGGATTTTAAAAAAATGAACCCATGTTTCGGAAGCTGAGGGGTCAATCAGCCAGACTGACAGGGTTAGATGTCAGTTCTGCACGTCTAATACTCTCTTAGATTATCAATGAGGTGCAGTACACTGATCACAAGCTAAAGCAGTTGTACTAATGAAAATGAAACAGTCTGAAAAAATTAGGTAATACAGGCCTGTGACACAGGGCAGTACCTTGTGGACAATAATGCAAGAATAAGGACATAAATCACCATTTAGGTACAATAAAACCTATAATATCTACCCTGAAACGTATGTATTTATGGAATGGGGGAATCACAGACAAAAAGTCGGTATCTTCAGAATTCTACTGTCTCCTCCTGAAGTTGCTACACAATATTTTTTATACTGAATCAGGGCAGGTTTTCAGTGCCTCTACTTCACTGCACACACAAAATTTTGCAGTCTTATGCCAGCCTGACCTTTGAGAGCAGCTGGCTGTTCATGCCATGTACCAACAACTTTCACAATTGTTTGTGGGGTAGATAAATTGGTCTTATCAGAACTTACTCAACCTTGAACAACTTTTGTTTTCTACCTATGCCAGTCCAACTGTGGGGGTGCGAATGCACTGAAGAAGCAGGGACATCCCCATCTTGTTTTGGTAACACATAAGGCCATTTAAAAGTCTGTGAAATCCAACTTGATTGAGCACAGCCAGTACAAAATTAATTATTAAAAAGAATCATCATCTCAAAAGTACAAGTCACCTTAAAAGTGTGACTAGGCAAAGAGCAGCCTGACTCTTATTCTGGTCATAATCTGGATCAGATAAACAATCAACAGCCTTTTCAGAATCAAGTTTTTCCTTAAGTAATTACATACACAGCAAAGGTAGCACATATTTGAGTAAGCAGCAATATAATTTAATTTTATACATCTTTTTAAAATTTGTTGAACTCAATAAGAATATATTTCAAAAGGGGAGCACAAGCTTAAATATCTTCCCAATTACAAGCAGAAAAGCTAAGAGAGATTTCATTATGAAGTCTATCAGACTAACAATTCACAGTAATCCACATCTTTGCCATTGGTTTAAATGGCATTTCAATTACAGGTGATGTAACTGCTGGTCAAGACCACAGCAAAGATTGAAATGTACTTTTGATTAAAGAGGCTATTCATACCATATATTACATAAACACACAAAATTTTTACTAATGCAACAAGGCTATTAAACAACAAGAACTGAAACATTCTATAAATATAGTATCTCCTGTTTAAATAAATGCTTACTGTACAACAAATACAGATACGCAACTACAAACATTGTGTAAGAAATACTAACTTTCACATTTCATCTAAAACCTCATTTTAAATAGTTTTCTTAAAATGATTTTTGTGTTTTTGTAAAATGTCTCTGTGCTGAACAATTCATAATTAAATTTCCTTAATTGAGTAGAGCTCCTTGAAGCGGTGCAAGGAATTAGAGGGTAGAACATTTCAGGATAGCTGGAAGGTCTTTGTTGCTTCAGAGTTTTCTACAAATCCAGCATCTTAATTTTCATTTAGGCAGCAAAATGGAGAGAGAAAAAGAAAGAAAATTATTTCAATTTAAGTTACAAATTTAGAGTTGAATTTGAATTTGCAAATTAAATACCCCAACTGTCCAATCTCCGGTATTTGCACCCATTGTTTTCTCCTATATCTGATTATTTAAGGATTTTGCTGCATGTATTTCTAACTGTTGTAACCTTCCTTCTGCAAATTATTCTTGTCACGCAATGAAAAGAATACATGAATTCACAGTGGGGAAAAAACTTATGAGGCATTGCTGAAAAATATTAGTAATTGCTTATTGAGAATTCTTAGTACCCTAATGTTAGGTATGTACAGAAGCAGTCCTGAAGTATGTCTCTCAGTGACAATAGCGAGAAATACTAGTACTATGAGAATTATAGTCAGGACCTCCCTTCTATGTAAAAATCAAGTCATGATCAAATTGATTTTATGCAACCTTGAAAGGGTTATATTATGATTCAGTGCTTTAGATTTTTCACTGTTGCCAACTCAGATAATCTATCAAGAATCTTAAGAGTTTGCTTTAATCTCAAAACCCCATGGTTTGGAGCAAATTATTGTATAATCAATATGTTTCATTTTAAAACTCTTCTTTCTATCCTGCCCATCATACACATCTCTAGGTTTTATTCTTGCAGAAAAAGAGATTGAATGTGACCTGACAGGACCCCAGAGAGGTCTACAAATCAAAAGCAATGGTGAAGAGAAGCCAAATTCCTTGAAACTCATGAGCTTATGGGACAGCTTTTTTTTTTTCCCTTTAAACACACTGTAGGGCAGCAGTTTTTATTTTTAAAAACAATTATAACTTTTCTACTTGTTGCATGTGCACTGCCCCCCTGCCAAAAAGCAAGTGTCAAGAAATTCCTACCTACTCAAAATGGCAGCTTTTCCCTCCGAATAGTCAAAATTGAGAGTGTGAATTACATTTAATCTCATGCTAGTAGATACAGATTCATGACTCCAATGTACAGACCACTTCTGATGGAAGCTTACAGTTTTTCCTCCGAAAGAAATTCTGGTATGTTATTACACGCCAAGACCTGGAAGCCAACAGTCCAATGTCAATCAGCCCAGTAGGAACATTAGCAATAGAAGAGTTGGTTGTAATTCCTCCTTTCATCACCCTCCACAAACTTGAAAACCAAGAACTTCACCTCAACACCACGGTCTATCCTACCCACTCACCCATCACCACAGATCCACAACTGCACATCAAATACCATTAAGAAACTACAGCACAAGAATTATAGGTAAAAATTAGAGAGAAGAGTTTCTCCTAGACTGTGAGGGTTAATAATTTGTTTTTAGAAGTAAATACTGTTAGTTTCACTAATCCTAGAAGTGAGGAGCCCTGCCATGGATTGATAATTATCGAAATTTCCACAAACATCTTCCTTCCAGTGAATCAAAGCTTTCTGACAACAGCTAAAAAAGAACCCTTCCATGAACTACTACACAGGTCCCAGGGTTTAATGCATTTTGAAGTGAAAGAACACAGTAAAGACTCACATCATTAGAAAGAACTCACTGGTCATGAAGACTAATCTCTTACTCTCTGCTCGCTCCTATCAAGCTATTTGAAACCCAATGCCTCCTGGAAATTTACTTCCAGTTTGAGTTTATTCATGGATGACTTAGTTTCTTCCTAGTGTTTATACACCTCACACTTTAAATAAATAGATAAAAGGGATTAGTTATGAAAGTGTCCATACTACAGTCCTTCAGGTACTACACACAAACTTTAGATGCTTACTTTGCCAAAAATCAGGACAGGTTTGCATTTATCAGTTCAAGAAAGTAATTGAAAAATGAGGTACTGAGATCTGAGATACTGAAGTTTTAACCATGTGATTGGAAAAGAAAGAATATGTTGGAGATGCACAAAAACAATCAGTAAGGCTTGGAAGAAAGTGAGGGCTGAAAGATTTTGCTTAGAAAAGACCTTTTATACTTTTAAATCTCTTCTGTTTAAATAAGAACAACCTGGCTACTGTTATCTCTAGCAATAGCTAAACAGCCTTACTCTATGAAGTTATCCTTGTCACCCACTTATTCTGGAATAAATTCTAAAAAGCAATCAAGTTCCTCTGATGTCATTTGTTGTCAATTGCAAATGCATACCTAGTATTTCTGACATAAGAGAACCCCAACCTGGGTTATATATCACATAGAAAAAGCAACAGGGCTCAGCTATTACTACAGAGAAGGGGAAGAAAAAGTATTTTCAGGTTCTCTTCTTTACCTGTTTTGCTTAAGTCCTTGTCCTTCTATCCTGTCAGAAAGAAACACCACTTTTCCAACAATTTCACCCTGTCATTCTTTTATTTAAATCTTTCCATTAGATTCCACTTCTGTACCACATGTAGTTGAATCCTTGTTCTTGCCTTCAAGGCAATTATATGCCCCTAGTTATGTTCTTTTGATAACCTCTAGTCCCACCCATTAATGAAGTCAGCATCAGCTTTGGTTTCTTTTCCCATGAGCTTCTGCTTTTCCTGCTTATAGACTGAAAAGCTTTGAGACAAACTGAAATGAGATCCCACTACATGATCCATTTATAGAGATGTCTAAGGGTAATGAGCTGGCTGACCAAAATAACTGTGTTCTCCTTAAGAATACATCCTACACTTCAAAGTAGCATTCTCCCTCATCTCCACGGTCTCAAGTGTTCTCAGTATACTTACACTTGACCAGCTCATTTCAGTTTTCATGACAGATTCTACACAGCCTAGATAATTCCCCTCAAATATATAATCTGCATTTGAGTGAAGTGAGAGCTCTTGCACTTACTCCTAGATCACTAGCTCAGAAGCACAGCACAAACAAGCTTCTTAAGTATTACTTTATTACCCCACTTCATGATTTTTCTCCTCCTCCAGGCTACAGGAATAAAGGGGCTGGTACGACATCTTTCACATGACTAGGCTTTTAAGTACTTTTGAAAGTATTCAAAAATGTATATGCGTTCAAATACATGTTGGGAAGTCAAAGGACAACAAAACATGGGGCCATCCTATTTGTTACATTTCCCCACACATACTTTCTTCCATATTTATCTTTTGAGAGTCAGGCTAAAATTGGGATAAATTACTGACAGCTGCTGTACCTTTTCATTTTAGATAGTCCTTTTTCAAGCCTTCAGAGCTACAAAAACATGACTAAGTCTGGCAACAAAGTCTAAATTGCTCTCCACTGAAAGATATTTATGGATTCCAGTCCAATTTCTGTTGGACAGGCATCTATTATTGCTATTCTAGAAGACAGATGCCAAGAACCAACTGCCCCAGAAACAGAATCTTTTTTACTTTTGTATCAGGACTGAGGCATATATACTTGGCAGTATGTACGCTTGTGGGAAGCTTACTATAAATTGAGGAAAGCCCGGAGTCCACTTCTATCATTGGCATTTTCCCAAGTCAGAATTCACTTACAGATTAATTACCTCTCTACCCTCACTTATTACAGCTGTTTTAATCCCCTGAAAAATTAAGTTAGAAATATATCATTCTCTACTTAAATAATACTGGGATATCCCTTAACTTCTTTTCCAAGCCTTCTGAAGCAGTTAGTGGGAATTACTGCTTGGAAACATTATCCTTACTGCTTTTTCTATACAAAAACCTCTGAGAAAAAACTATCATGTGCTTAAGGCTCCCTTATTCCTCCCCTCCTCAAAAATGCTAGGTAGTCTTAGTTCTCATAAATCTAGGTTTCATGCATTTAAGCAAGTATTTGTTTTCCTGTCAGGCTGACTGTTTCTACCTGATTCTTCAGTGACATACTAAATACAAAGTATCAATCATTCCTGTTGCAAGTTGCTAATGTCACATTTAAGCATGTTGGGAGCAATGTTCGGAGAAACAACACTTCCCCTGGCCATCCCATGCAAGATACCAATTCTGCTCTTTCAGAAAGAATTCTGATTCCCAACAACCTAAGATTTGACATAGCAGAAAGTGCTTCCTTAATAAAAGGAGACTATCTGGAAATACATATCTTCCAGTAACAAAAAAATTAACAGATAATTAATATCAACAGATTCTTTCCTCAGCCTATTCAATAGCCTGATAACTGCATCTCAAGGGAAGGAACTAGAATACTCTACAGACACATTAAGATACAATTTTTAAAGTAAATTAATACATGGGCCTAGAGTAATCTCAGACACTGAAGTGATAGTAATTCAAATATCCCTAATGGGAATCATACATTAAATTTTACCTGTTCTTAGTACTATGAAGATAAGCACATCCACTAGCTTACTGGGTGATTTACTTCACTATCCTGTGAATTCTTGTTTTTAAAAAGAGCCTTTACACAGATAAACCAGTGATGCACAAAATAGGGATTAATATTTGAAAAAGTCTTACACAAATGTGTAAGCCTTACCATCTTTCAAAATTATTTCCAATATTTTGTTTTACAGAAGTTTCAGGATAGAAGATAAACACTTTTTTAAAAAATTACAAAAAAGTGTTCCCCTATCACCTTGTGATAGGTACTTTTTTCCTACCCAGGGGCAATGTTTGGCAAAGGGACTGTTTTCTTCAGATTCCAAACCAAGACAGTCACACACAGAATGGTTACCCACTTTTACTAATTCTTCTGTATATCACATAACTGAACATGTACAAGTACTCTTTTAATCACTTGCCTGCATTTTGTCTATTAAGACTATTAAGATATGAATTGCAACTAGTTAATCAGAAAACATTTTTTTTTAATCCAAATACAGACTTTCTCCTGAACTTGAGCTTGAGGGTTGACCTTTTTTGAACTAACCCAAAAGAAGCAGAAAATAAAGATATATTGGAAAATAAAAGCTAAATTACTGCTGTTCAGGTAAGAACTTCTGTCTCATACTCAGATATGGAATCTAAGGTCACATTTAGAAAGATACTTCTTGCAGAGGGCATTCATGTTAAGATGTTGCTGCCTTTATATTGTAAGATCAGTTCACTTTGAGACCAAGATGAAATATTTTTAAAGTGTGTTTTAAAGTGTGTTTAAAAGTTTTCTCCTCTCTCCAAATAGTGAAGTACATGGGGGCATTACAGACTCAATAAAGGTTTTATCACAACTACTAGTAAGTCAACTGAGCTACACATGGTCAGCATGTATATAAAAAAAGATCAGTTTGATTTATTTAGGTGCCTCACTTCCAGTCACCAGAAGACCTCTCGTCCAGGTTCCCAACTATTATATTTATCTGGACTTGCACAATAAGTGTGCTTAACTTTAAACATGATTTAAAAACATAGCTCTGCAGTGATCCAGCAACAAATATTCATTGTAATGTTATCTAAAAACAGAATGAAATTTTAGGCACAGTTAGAAAAATCTTGTGACAATTGCAGGTATACTTCTCCTACTGATGAACAATCTATTTCAGTTTTACTAAAGCCATCTTAGCTACATATACATATATGCTCTTGGTAAGCCATCACATTCTTTTCCAGTTTCCACAAAGCAACTGTAGTACAGTTGCATACAGGAGATTAGAAGTTCTCTGAAATTCTAGGAATCACAAAGCAAATACTGCTGCTACATGTCTTTATTTTCCTTTAACAAAATACACAAAGGCACAAAATTCACTTTTGTCATTAGTGTACAGGTATAAATAGTGCTTTGTATTCAAGTACAATCAAGTGCAGAGACTTCCTATATTTTATGTAAACACAAAAAACAGTTTTGTATGTATGCACCTCTGGTTCATCTGCAATGCAAATACCACCAAAGGAAATACCATTCATCTGAGTGCCATTTAACTGAATTCTGTCAAGAAGTTAGACAATGAATAACATTGACACCAGCGTAATAACACTTTCCATATGCTTAAGTCAAATGTTAGATGACACTTCAGCTTGTAAACGTCTGTGTATTTAAAATGTAGTCAATCCATTTTAGCAGGAAAGCATTAAAAAGTATCTTAAGTTCACTAGACCAAACTTCACTAGGTCATTTGCTGCCAATAATTGCTCTTTGTTTGACAGCTAAAGGGATATCAAATTATAGGTCACCCCTAATTAAACTTGTACTTTTTAGTTTAAGTATGCAAAACTGAACAACGGCTACAACTGTTAGACTTCAAATGACTATACATTCTGCTGTGTGTTAACTCATTTAAAGACACATGCTTAATTTGCAATACCCATTTTTACACATAGCTTTGACATACTGTGGCAGTGAGGCAGTTCAAGCTCAAGCAGCATTTTTAAGTTGTACCATTAAAAAAAGCTCACCTGAATAGTAACAGGCATGAACAAAGCTAAAAGAACTAGCTACAGAAGGCACTTGAAGTATTTTTATTCTGCTTTCATTACAGATTCTTCACTCTGTTCAGCTGAAATAGCAGAATCTGCTTCACCAGTCGAAAACTCCATTTCATTTTCTGCTTCCTCTTTTTCAACTTCTTCAGCTAACTTATCATTTAGCTGCTCAGGACTTGGGACTTGGTTATTTATCTGCTTTGTCTCAATGATTTGAGTAGTTTCTTCAGAATCTGTGAAAACAAAAAAAAATCATGTTATCACTTTCAGAAGTGAAGTAGCTAATATTTAGAAAAGAAAGCACATGAAACTACCTTCCAAACACATACAAGTTTCAAGTAGTCACTACATGAAATTCTCAAATACCAAAATCTATATCATCTTTACAGATTTTAACTTATGACTCTCTTGCTAGAAAGAGTAAGGAAAAAAAACTATGGAAACGACTTCATCATACCCTATTAATATTATACATTTGGTGCATATATGTTTACATTCATCCTCAACAGAATCTTTTAAGCTTATTCTTTTAATGTGAGACAGCAACAGAATTAAGATTTGATGGTAAATCAGCTTCTTTGTGCTTGGTAGCGGAAGTTTGCAGTGGTATAGCTCTTCCTACAAGACTTCTAACACAGATTTCAACTCAGTAGAAACTCTGAACATGAGCATATAACTATAAAAATTTTAGAACAATCTAGTTCAGGACATCTCAAAACAAGTCACCAAAATTACTGAGCATTCTTAATCTACCTGTCTCTTTACCCTCAGTCTGTACCAGGAGGGTATAACAACAGGCATATTTTGAAGATTAGTCAAATACTTGTAAGTATTACCTCTGAAATAGTAACTTGTACCTTCGTAACAAGATTTCAGTAGTGAATGGGAAAACAGACTGTCACATTGTGAAGTAAGCATAAACAATGAATAACTGAACACTGTGGAGCAGTACATGACACAGGGGTAGTAAAGACTATTGATGGGGGTCTGTTGATTATAATGCACATTGTGAAGGCAAACAGTTTGCAAAATTGATTAAAGTTTACAGATCAAAAATGTTAACCTCACCAAAGGTTTGTAGCTGTTTGTTTATTAGAATGTGTTGAGTGCCTGAAATCAGACTAGTTTTTAGGTAAATACTTAAATCCAGAATCCAATTTATGAGAGCTCCTGTTCACTATCATTATATCACATTATCCATTCCTTTGTGCGTACATCAATACAGAAGTTAAAGTATTAATTCCTAGTGTCTAGAACAAATTCTTTACAAAAGAAAATACTTAAGTACCCTAATTTTTCAGAAAACTTCATGAAGTCAGAGATTTCATTAACAGCAACTGGCTACACTCAACCTAAACCCTAACTCACCTACACTAGCCTTTCTATTGTCTAAAAGAAATTAGATTTCCATACTTTTTTGAGTGTATGTTTTTTTGTTGGTGGTGGTTTTTGAGACCTTTGGGACAAGTTTTCTTCACCGCTGCAGCTCCCCATTAGAAGAACAGACTTTCAGACAGTACCATATGGCTAAAATATTTAAGGAGCATGTGCTTCATAGTAGTCTGTGTTCATGGCTTTTATATCACAAAAAGCTATTTTCAAGCCTTCAGAAAAGTCATACAATACTGACATAGCATTTGAATCTTTGTACCCTTTATTTTCTACCAAAAAGGCAAGATATGCTGTTCAATGAGACTGAACTTTGGTACACTGAAAACAAGTAATTTTTAAGTTGAAAAAAATCATATTTACAAGTCATTAAACTCAAGGCAAGCTGATCCATGTTTGGATGAGAAATCATGAAATTCTGCCCATATCAGCTGAATTACAGAAAGAACACCAAAGGCAGAAATTCTCATCTTTTAAAGGAAATAATGGATTACATAAGACAGTGCACTCATGCTGTGCTATAAAAAGGAGAGCGTGCATGGTTAAAAGGTAAGCCAATTCTCTGAAACAAAGGATGTTTATCAGGCCAAGTTTTTTTGAAAACAGTAGACTTTGACAAGTCTGACCAAAACCAATATTCAAGCTTTTACCTGTTCTTTGTCCTCAGCCAGTTTTATTCCTAGTTAAAGTTTCTCCTCCATCTGTAACACTTGCGCAAAAGCCAATCTCTATTTTTGGTAGAACTCAAATAAGCACAAACTTGAAGCAGCAATATCTTTGAAGGCTAATATTACTGTGAACCCTTCTATTGGACAAACAACCACGTTTCTGCATCTGCTTTTCAAATACTAGCAGTTGCAGTCTACCAAGAAGCCTTAAATGTAGGAGAGCATTAAATCGTTATTTTGTCAAGATGGTCAAGGAATTCATTAAAATTTGGAGACAGCATGGAATGCTGTCTCCATAAAGTGCTTTATGATTCTTCATGATGAAATCGGAAGTTCAAAGGCATCTAAGACCTTTGAATATCAGCACCACACATTCACCACAAAATACTCAAGTGATTTGCCAAATTTTCTTGTTTCAATTTTCAAAACATTACTAAATGTAACCTACTTCAAGAATGCATAGTAGTACCACCAAATATGGGCAATACAGAACTAATCAAAAGGAGAAGTGGCTCCCGTTGGCTTTTTCAACAGGACCCAAACATTAATACTTCTAAATGCTCATGGGAAAACAGGCTAGTCTTTAGTGAAAGGCAGTTAAGATCAAGCCATTTCAGAAAAAGGTAAGAAGAGAACTAAAATATATTGCTTCATTCTGGTAGTAAAATTTCCTAAGTTACTCTGTTGAATAGTGAGGCTTGATGTTTGTTCCAGTAGTCTGCATAAGATTGACAGCTGATGACTCCATATTTCCAAAGGATTAAGAAATCTAAGTTTCAATGCCAACAGCACTCCCCCTAAGCATTCTTCAGATCTCTTACCCAGAGGAGTAGTGCATAACATGCTTGTCACTGCATGAGCATATAACTGAAGAGAGACTGGCTTCCCACTATACTCATTAATACATGTAGCTGACTGGAAAATATAGCACTTCTGTTTCACATTAGCTTGCACAGTTCCTTTGCACTATGGCTTAAAGCAGTTAGGTAAGAATCTTCCTGTGTTGTCAACATTCTGAAGCTGGTTTCTTAGAAGTCAACAAATGCTAATACCAAGTGAAAATATTCTAACTGCTATCATAGCAGTTTATTACTAGAGTGAACAAAAGCCTTCCACAAAGTTATACCTCAATAAAATTATAGCTTCATACCTTAAACTTACAATCAAAGAATATGTTCACTTGCTAATAAAATCCCACTGCCTATAAGTAAAATTATGTCTCAAATTATCGTTCTGATGTAAAAAGTGATATACTGAAAATGATATTTTCTCATTCATAAGATTACTCTGTGGCAAGTCACAGGCAGTTAATACACAAAGACAAACTGATAAGATAGCACAAGCCTTTATTACATCAACAAAATATTTCTCAGAGATATCAAATAATACATTTATTCCATTCATAGCTGTTTGCTAATTATCAAAACAGGTTGTTTCATATTCATCTTGGAGATGACATATTCATAAAAGAGCGGATTTAAGTAGTTATACACCAAAAGTCAGCATACCAGTTATCTCTGCCTCTCCTGAAAATCAACCAACCCTTCCTAGTAGGGAGGGAGGGAGAGGGAACATGAACTGCGGTTTGACCCTCACATCTTTTTTTTCAGCAGACGTTAGTATAACACCATACTGATAAAAGTTCAGTGTTAAAAATAAACCAGAATATCTCACATTTACTGCATTAAAATCATCCTATATTTTATCCTGAAATACTTGATACAATTCTGCTTCTAAAAAAGCATAATTAAAATATTTTGCAGAATTTTCACTCCTACAGCATCTCACGCGCCTAATGAAAATCTTGCACTAGTAGTTCTTAAGGTTTTTGGTTCTTTACGACATCTATAAACTGACTCAGCAGCTCCGACCCATTAAAGGCATAGTTTGATAAGCATTTCTTTAATAATAATACCAGCTTAATTAGCACTTACTCCCCCAAAACCTCTAAGAATCTGCAGCTGAATACTACTCAGAAGCCTCAAAGACACATCTCCAAGGGCTGAACATCTAGTCTTTTAGGGCTTCTCCATTTGATCCAGAGGCAAATAACCAGAGTTTTTAAAGATTCCACTAACAAATGATGGCTTGTCTGTATCAAAATTCTGCCTTTAGAAGGAGCTAAGCAGCTACTAATTCATCTTTCACTCACTAAAAAGATGATCATTTGAGGACAAAGACAAAGTCTGTGTGGTCTTAACTTCAGGCACCTGATTTAGGCCCTACTTCCATAATAGTAATAGTAGTGAAGCAAGTTTTAAAAGTTCCCATTTCCACTGTTATTTCTGTTGCCCTTCTACCAAAATTTTCCCCTCTCGACTGTGTGAATACAATCGTTAGAAACAGTCATACTGGTTTATTTTAGAAGTGTCCCTTAGCATAGGGGCAAAAGCAAGGAATGGAAAGAACATATTGTCTTAATCCTAAATACTTAAATTTGGAGCTTTTTTACTACATCAAGTGATTGCTCAAAATGAGTTTCTGCATACCTTTCTGCCCCCCCCCCCCCATACCTTCTGCCATCCTACAGAAGGACACACTGTCTCTTCAGGTGTGCCAGTAGCCAGCTCTACAGCTGCTCTGCAACTAGCTAAAAGGCAAACTGCTTTGTGTTACAAGCACTGCTTTTAATGAAGGAAGAGTGCACTACGGCATAGGAAAAGAAACCAAACAAGTTTTGCCTACAAAGCACCCACACCAAAATGCCACCCAGAGATGGCTAGAGTTAGATAAGACTTTCCTATCCCTCTCAGTCTTCTCATGCCTGAAAGTAAACGCTGATGCCATTTTGTACACAGTGTTAAAGATAACTGAATAGAAACGCTATTTCTATTATACTCTACTTGGGACAGTTTCCTGCAGCTCATGCAGTTTCAGTCTGAATCTCAGGGGTGAGCACTATTTGATAAATCTGTACCACATGCTCCCTGGTATAAACTAACACAAAAATTCCAATATGCATACAATAACACATCTAACTGGAGATTCTTTGGTTTGACATTTTAATTTCTGAAGTCTTCTAAAAACTGAATCTTCTTGTTGGCAGTACACCAGATGCCTACTTTATCTGCAGACTATAAAACTTCTCAAAAGGAACTATGTTAAATTAAAATTGACAATTTGTCTTTGAACTCCCCGATTTTAAACAAGGTAGTTTTACTAGATTTTCCTGCCCTGAGGAAAACAACAAAAGGAACAAAGGCAGAAATTCCAACACACCTCAATCAAATGACCTACTGAACACAGTGAAAGTTAACCATTTCAGGACATACTGCCTTCTTAACTATTTGTATAATTTACAATACTATTTTCCATCTGTTTATCAGTAACATTGGAGTTAAGAATTTTGTTAAGCTATCATTTCCAAGACATGCATGAAGAAATTTAGGGTACAGGACAGAAAACCACACTATCAACCAGCTAAGTTAATAATGTTTTTGTCCCTACTTCTGGGCAACAAATAAAAAGAATTGAAAGAAAACAAACTGCATCCACCAGGAAGTTGTTTTTATTCTTAGAAGAGACTCCTTACACACAGCAGGTAAATATGAACACTTAAATCTTACGCATCAATGAAAGAACATGCTGCCTACAAGAAGGTGGGGGAACCTCACTGGATGTTAAAAAAAAAGAGCAGACTTCATGAGATTAGTACATACCTTCTGACTGTTCACTCTCCTGCAGCTTTCTCTCTCCAGTAGCTAAAGGCTCAGTTTCAGATTGCAGTTCTGCAGGCTGCTTTTTTTCAAAACTGAAGTCTGGAAGTCGTGGAGCCTGGGGTCTAGTTTTTCTTGCAGGATTCAGGAAAAAGCAGTAGGCACACCTAAAAGCTGCACAGAAGCACATCCAAGAAGTGGCCTCACTAACTGATTTCATGTCCCACCTTATTCCTACACAATACTTTACACAATACACCATCCAAGACACTAAAAATCAGATCTCAAATAATACTACTAGTACAAAGGAAATTCTTTCTTCCACCTCAGCTTTTCAAAACAGAGAATTAAATAAATAGCTATCAGTACCTGAGAGAGCCTCCAAATTTATACAAACTGTTCCATGCAGCTCTATTTTTGACCTCAGCATACATCTTCCTCTTAAATACCTGTTTTCTTTCAGCTCTACCTCACTTACCTATCAACATTTTTTCCCAGCACTATGCAATATTTGACCACAGTGAACAAAACGCAACTCAGTACAACAAGATGCTGTCAGATGGTAAATCTCTAGTCTGTTCTTCCATTCTCTCCTACAGAACACCTAAGATATCCCCTTACAAAGGGTGGACTTAATGTCATCTTAAAAGAAAAAAAAATCTGCTATGGATTCTTCAAGTTATTTCTCACTGTTTACTCTTTGAAGAGCATTCTGTTCCACATAGGCTTAATTAA
The DNA here is from genome assembly GCF_036370855.1 of Dromaius novaehollandiae. Classification (NCBI taxonomy): domain Eukaryota; kingdom Metazoa; phylum Chordata; class Aves; order Casuariiformes; family Dromaiidae; genus Dromaius; species Dromaius novaehollandiae. Next base: position 25,830,896 of record NC_088104.1, read on the forward strand.
GATAAAAGCAATTTTGTTTAGGAGAAATACTGTATGCCATATAATGGTTAAATGCATACCTTTGCTAAGATGAGGGAGAAAATGGTCATTTCTTGCACATTTGAACTGAGAATACGTTTAAGCTAAGATGACATCTAGTCTTAACATCTTGAGTCAACATGAAGTGCTCAGCTTATTCTCTTAAAATGCTGTGTATTTTCTCACAAAATTGAGAGATAAAATGAAATAGAAGATTTATCTAAAATTCTTTCATTTCTTAAACATCAGGCTTCCACTGTGGTAGACAAGGAGACAAAATAAAACATCTGTGTTCAATAAAGAGCTATGTCTGTCTTAAGTTATTATCAGCCATAAATTCACACATAGCCCCTCAGGGCTTGTTCCCACATCTTTTCTGATGCCTCCCCAAGATCTTCTTGCCAAAGCAAAATTTTGTTTAAGTTCTGGTAAAAGAGAAGTACTTTAATGTCAGACACTTTCTCAATATAAAACCCTTCTGAGAACCATTCATAGCCAGTAGCAATTCTCAGGGATGTATTGGAGGAGGCTTATTTCTTCTAAATAGCTTTCTACACATAAAATCCTTGGCCTGAAAGTTGTAATAAAGTATTTTAAAATTTTAAAGTGAACCCTAAGATATAGAGTAATAAGTTACCGTAAAACTGTTCCCATATGAAGTGGCATTTCACAGTGCCAGTTAAGTACTTAACTGCAACCAAAATGAGGCATGATGCATGTTAGTCATGAAACATGAGCAGACTATTAGAAGTAGACTACAGATCGGTTCTTACCTACATATTCAAACTCTTCCTTCAAAGCCATACCATTGTGAGAAAAACATTGCTGACATATTAGGGCGTACCTAGAAAACATTAGCAATATAGTTACATAGCTTTAAACATTAAGACACTGCAGTAACAGATGTATTTTACCTTAGATATTTGCTAATAGCTTGGATATTTATGCTTTAAAGGTGCACCCATGGTGAAACATTTAACATACAGATTTACTTGGCTATAAACTCTAAAGAACAGTTTTTAAAGTTGGTTAAAAACAGTGAAAGATTCTTTGCTACAACTTAAGCCTCACGATTAAGCAATTTTTATTTTAAGTATCAGACTTGTCAGAAAAATCACATCCAAACCATTAAATAGTTTTTTTATTAGAATATAGTCAATATGAAAAATGATTGTAGTTAACCTGGAAGTTCTGATATGTTTAGACAGTTCTGAAGGCATTCTGAAAGCAACTGTAATGGTAATAAAGCTGAAGACTTAAGACAATCGTCTTTCTTTTTTTCCCCCCCAGTTAGGAGCATGGTTCATTCACCCAGTTGAATATTCAAGATTTTTCTTTTTGCATCACATTTTTAATACAGCTCAAAGTGGAGATTAATCTCAAAAATGTCACCATTTTCCCTACAAACAGATTTCAGATGAAGCACTACAAAAGGGCCACTTCCTTATGAAAATGTAGGATGAAAAAGACAAAGCAACTTGAAATACTTCTAACCTTGTCCCTCTGTTTAAAAAGAAAAAAAAGAAAGGTTAAGAAGCTCATTATCTCTTAAAAATGTATGTATTCCCTTTAGTAACAGTTTACCTGTTCTGAGGACCATCACCAACCAAATATTCAATAACTCTATCCACAACTCCCCTTTCTCGAGGAAGAATAGGTCTTGCTAAAGGAGGGCCTGGAGGATGAAGACCTAGAAAGACACAAACTGTGTCAAACTGATTTTCAGCTATGTCGTATACAACCTGACATTTTACTGTGCATGCTACAATAACAAAATAATTGCACCTACTTAATATAAATGGTATTTCTAAATCAATTAGGGAAGTTGCAGGGCTTCTTTAAACTTAACAGTTCAAACTTCTTCCACTCTTCCAACTTATCTTTAAGTTGTTCCACCATTTACACCTTTGATATCTAACTAAATTTATAACTTCTGAAGAACTTAATGCATTGATAGCATATGTCTTTATGTACTCAACTCTGCATATTCAATCATTCAAGTTTATACCAGTAAAATTGGTAAAACCAATTACAGCAGTAAAGAACAACTAAAGTTACCAAAGAGGCACCCATTGGTTTCTGTGTAGTTACTGGACTTCAAGAGCCTGACTAAAAACAATATCCATTCAACCTATATATTAAATCTGTCTTTCCCTTTGATACCTTGGTAATCCCACATTTGACAGAGATGGATAATTTCAGTTTTATGCTTAGTCAAAGAATGTTAGAATGTCATTGTTGATATTAGCATATCATTGTTAATATCCATGTGTTTAATAAACCACTATCAAAATAAAGCTCCTTTAAAAACAGGTAATACCAAGCAATAGTTGCTACCACACTTGTTTATACATGGCAGCAGAAACAGACCAACAGCAAGCACTTTTCTTTCCATTGACAGAAGTTTTAGAACACCTGACCTATCATACATAAACATCTGCCAATTTCCATTTTTGTAGCTTTGAGCTCTTACATTTACCTTCTCTTCCAGCCTTAATACAGGTGTTAAGCATAATATGAGCAAAACATGATTTGGTAAGAAAATAAGTCTAAATCATTCAGATATCACCAAATAACCAAATAGCTGAAACTGTTTTCCAAGGCCACACTACTGGCCAAGAGAGATTTTAGACAAGGGTATGAGATGAATAAGTTACAGAACTTTCAAGAACTTAAAGTGCTTATCATTATCTATAGTGACACATACTGCATCCTACTTTCCTATCTGTTAGTACTTGCCACTACAAATAAAACTTCATCCATTTTAAAGGGAAACTTCCTTTTAACTCAAAGTGATTCTATGCTACGAAATAGATTTCCCAATATTGGCATTTCACACCACAGTGCTTGCAGGCTACAGATGAGGTTTCATAGTTTGAAAGTTTGTCTGGTAGGATAGTTTCAATTTAATCTCTTAACTGGGTATCCAGTTAGCAGCCAATGTCCACATTAGGTTAAGCTCAAATGAGAAGTGTTACCAACTGAAAACATCTGATTTGCCACCTTAAAGGAGAAAGTGACAGAATGACTAGTTGCTGCAATGAATCTATAATTAATTCTAGTTAGAAGAAAATCTAAAAGCAGACTCTATTTTGAACTTTCAACTACATAGCATAAAGTAGTACTAAATTTAAATGGCTCAGACAGCAAAGTCCTGGTTTTAAAAGCTGCAAAATATTGTAAGTGTTAAGTAATGGGTCAAAGTCTATTTCAAAGACATTTATCTACAAAAATTTGTATTTCATAAAACTGAATAAGAATTCATTAATAAAACCTTATGTTATAGAAGTTGCCATTCAAACACTGATTAAGTACAATATTACTTAAGTGTAATATGGTATAGTAGCTAAAACATCAGTTAGGAAAGCTGATCAAAATCCTGGGACCTGTATCTCACAGCTCTGCACACCACAGAATATTTTCTCATAATAGCAATGTTCCACTGTGTAGAAAGCACATTAATTAGGATTGCTCATAAATGATTACACAGAACACCTTTTTGGTGCACAAAGCACTTCTGTAAACTAAATTAACATCTTACCTATACATTGACAGCTGTCTCATTCAGAGGGCCCCAAAGAGAAGCATCAACACTCCTTTCTGCCCTTAGCAATATAGGCTCTCAATAGAAATGCAGTCCAGCAAATCAAGGAGAGACTAGTTCTGATAAAAATCACATGTCTGCATCTTGCCTTGTTTTGGCTACAATAAACAAGTACCAGACAGATGGTCTTGAATGCAAGATGATTAATGGAGCACCACCTTTTTTCCGTAGGGGTGGGGGGATACTTAAAAGTATTTCCATAAGACTTACATGATTCATGTTGAAAGGCCACAAAAGAGGACATTTTCAAACAGGACAACAAACAAGTCCTTTCAGAACTCTGAAGCTGGCAGAAAGAGATCACTTTAGGCCAGCTGAAGAGAAAATTATGAAACCTGACAGATCAAATAGTACTCAGTTTAACTTGAAGACAAAACTACTTGTCATATTGCAAAGCCCTATTTGAGTTCAAAATGGTTAAGGTTAGGTGGAAAAATTTCTACTAATGTTAGCAGGTTTCATACCAAGATACATATATCATCAGTTCTGTGAAACACTAAGTTGGGTACAGCCAACCACTTTGCCAACACCTGAACGCAGAAGTGTCAGCAGGGAATAAAGTTTCCTGCCCTGGAAGACTAGGGAACTGGTATTTGCTCTGAAGGAAGAGGAAACTTACTGTTCTCAGCTATGCTGAAACAGTCGTGTTGCAGGCAGATCCAATGGTGGGAATACACTTGAAAGTGTGTCCTTTAGAGAGCACTTATACTATCCAAGATTAATCTAATGACCTCATCTATCAGACCATTTTTGCAGGTGATGGTATTATCTGCAGCATGTTCCACAGCTTGAACACTTCTCAGCAAGGCTGTGAACACACACACACACACACACACACACACACACACACACTTCCTACTCCTCCAAAGCACTGGCCCCTAGGTTCTGACCTGCAATTATTCACTCTTCAGAACAGAAAGGGTTCTGCAGACTATTCAGCAGTCCTGACATACCTCCAGACTCACATGGAGGAGAGATTCTTTCCAGGACCACATACCACATCCCTCAGAGGCCAAGTCTTTGCTACACCCACTAGCCACCCATTCCACAGTGAACCACTGTCTATACCCAAAAGTTCATCCAGTAGTTCAGGAAGCTATTCCATGATTTGGGATCATATCTGGCATATTAAACAGACCACTGATACCCTGTAGAGGAAGAATATCTCTGACTGGACTGGACTCTGACTATAATCTCACATAGCACCGTATACCATTAGTTCTAGACAGCTTGTGTTGTTGCAGTAGTTTTGCTTGTCAGTGAAAGAAATCAGCACGTAATGGTCTAAAGCCACACAAGAACTAATTCTTAGAAGTAAAACCTTCAAGACACTGAAAGTAACCAGAGTTTTCTCAGGGAAAAGTTCTGGCTTGTAGCTATTCTCACTATATCCAGCAAAAACTGACATACAAATGGCATGGCTTCAAAGAAGGGCTTTTGGTGACTGTAGATTCAGTTTTCAATTCTCCTGGATCTGCTATATGGTTCCAGTAATTTTCTTGGGAATATTTGTTTCACAGAATCCCCCCACATAACGCCAAATAAACAGAGGAGGAAGTTGAGTACAAACTAAACTCACTGCTCCAAGATGCAAAGAGGATTTTAAAACCTAAATAAAGGACTACCAAGGGAGCAGAGTTTGTTGATAAGGTGAACTAATTTGGAAGGACATTTAATTCAAAGACAGCATGGAAAAACAGTGGACTTCAAACTTCTTAGAAAAGTTTCATAATAGCATCTTAGCTGGGGACAACACTGGGGCATGCATGAAGCAATAGCTTTCAACAATGCAATCAATATTTTTTCATAAAGGCATGCACAGAAGTAGCATGTACCCATAAGCACACACAGAGCGCAGCAAGGCTTTGGCAAGTGATCCAAAATGGACTTTAAGTTTATATACAGCAGTAAATGTAACTGCCAACAACTGTTATTTCAAGTCTATCTTTTAGTCATCACAGATTGGAAAAAACAAAGGAAAAAAAAATAGGTTATGGCAAGAAATTAGATCATTGCCTGAGGTTTAATCACCATGTAGAGCTAAACCTAAATCCCCTGCTGCAAACATCAAAAACATTGTTTCAAGAACCACCAACATTTCCCAAAATGTCCTCCTGAAGTGCTACATGTTTAATATGATTAATTTTGCCATTAAGGTTACAATATTTCTGTTGTTATTTACAATAACAGCACAGCATTTCAAAACTTATCAAGTTTCTTCTGATCAATATTAGATAATTGACCAAAAAGGAATATCCTGATCTTTATAAGCACAATAAAATTTGGTGAGAAAACACTACAGTTTACAACTCTTCAATAAGTACAATGACATTTCACTCAAAATAAGTGTTTTCAAAATAACCCCCATTTTCAAACAACGAAAGAACTGATAGATCAAAAGAGAAAACAGTGAATGCATTCAAGTTATTCCTGTACTCCATCAACAAGTAAGAGCCACGATTAAAAAAAATCTCAAAACAGCAAGCCAGGACAAACTCAATGCAACATCTACTGGACCTTACATTTCATTTTACAGGTTCTAAAAGGGCTGTCAAGAGAGGACCTCAGACAAAATATATTTTCCAGGGCTTCACAAAACACTGACAGAGCCTATGCTTCCATTAAAAAGTGAATGGACAAGACTCAATACAGGTATGAATGTAAAGATATAGCAACACTGATACAATATGCAAGAGAAAAAGCTCTAGAGTAATTTTGTAAGTGTTTGGTTAGAACACAAACATGTATTTAGCCTTCTACTCAGAAGATTGAATTTTCATATGAACTGTATACTACCAATATACAAAAGTTTCTAGAAGTTTATAAATAAGTTAAAAAGTAAAGGTATCTAGAGATACAAAACACTAGAACACGCTCCAAGAGTATCTTCAATTACCTGCCCACTAATAACTCAAATGAAGCATCTTGGTTCTCATGCTGTTATGGACACCAGTAATTAATATAAACATCAAAAGCAATCATTGTAGAAAGACTGGTCATTTTTGCAAAGCCTGGCAAACTCTCAACTACCTGCTGGTTATTAATTTTCAAACATATGGGAGCTCTGTGGTAATACAGGTTAAATTGATTCTCCTCTACAAAATATAGTATAATGAAAATGAATTATTAATCTTCTCTACTTTAGAGATAATTAAGGCTATTCATATTTGTTGCAAGCCATGCGTAAACTTAGATGCAATGATATTACTCTCAGAAACAGAATTTACATACTTTTCACTACATCTGCGACTGAGATCTCATATGCCCAGGAAGTTTGGGCAAATTTAGGAAAAAACACGCACTCCACATTAACTGAAAATTCCAGTGGTTTCCATTTCTATATATGACAGAAAGCACTAAGTTTGTTCAAGATATCGGTTACTGGAAAAAAAAAATAGTATGTGCCTATAAAGTATTATCACAAAACCTGTATTAGGAATTTTTTTTAATTAACAGACTTGGCACCTGTCCCTTGAAAAAGTCCATTAATTTTTTTGAACCATTTCTGGAGTAAAGGTTGAACTTACTACAATGTATTCAGTTTGCCTGAATCTTTCCCTAAGAAAAAAACCTGCATCATACAGTTGATATGTTATTATTTAGGCAGCTTCTTAACCAAGAAGATGCATGGAATTTTAAACCCACTATGACACTTTCAGTAAGCAGATTTCAGTGAACTTAGTTTGAAATCAAATGCCCAGTTTCCTGCTGAGAGGAGCTTACTTCTGATACCTTCAAGATAACCAAAATTTATTAATAACTTGCCTTTACATTTCAATTTAGGGCTAAAAAACAGTATTAGCAGTTTCATAATAAAAATCAACAGTTACTAACCAAAAACCAGGCTTAATGGACTCTACAAAGAAGACATCACAACTTCTTCATAAGACAAGTTAATTCCCCTAAACACTATGAATAGACATTTTGAAATTCAGCTGCCCAACTTTTTCCACTGAGAGACAGGGTGTCAATGTATTATGTATAGTCCTATTTTTAGATTGTATCATGCAAGTAAGTACAGCTAGTAAGACTTCAGTTTCTTAAAGTTGAAACCAGGGACACAGGTCAAAAACTATCCTTTACCATTGCCTAAAGAGGAAAAAGAAAGAACTACTCTATAACAACAGTGCTCAAAAGAATCCTGGCAAGTTGCATCTTTCTATATTCAAGACAGTTTTATTCCTTTCTTGCCTTGTGATCAAACTGCCAGACATCCCACAATGAATGAAAGGCCTGGCACTAAACCATACAGTTCTGCAGTCCCTGAGGAGAACAACCACCGCCCCCCCCCCAAACTCTCCAACTTTGGTATCCCTCCTGTGTAATTCTGTTAGTATTTTATCTGAGAAAACTACACAGTATGAACACTAGCCAGAAATCCATGGAAAAGCCTCTTCAGGATATAAATCAGTTCAGAAAAGCATTTGTTTCTATAAGATCTCAACCAAACTGTTGCTAAACTTGTGACTACTGTACCAAACACGTAACTTTAGAAATATTCAGCTACAAGGCAAAGACAACTTTTCCAGCGTATTTGGTATTTTACACTTTAATCTAGGCTACATTAATATCTCTGCTAGAATAAAAATTTAAGTAAATGTCAAGATGTATGTTAGAAAATATGTGCAGGGTTTAGTGAGAAACATGACTACTCTGAAAGCGTTCTCTGTATCTGATTTATATAAATGCAGAGCTCCCCTAAACCAAGGGCATAAAAAGGTATGCTATATTGTTGACTACAGAATACTGCAAAGTTTTATTGCCATTTAAACAAAGAAGCCATAACAGTTAAATGAGCTCAGGCAATAGGTTTCAGCATCAAAAGGTGCCAGCTGTAAAGAGTTATGGCTAATTGAATATGGAACTCCCACTTAATCAGATAACTGCTCTGCTATTTCCAAATGAAATGCCATTTCCATACCATCTGAAAATGGCCTATTTTATTGGTAACCAGAGAAAACAATATAAACTGTAAATAACATTAAGTGCTCTGTTTACCCATTCCAGGCACTGAAGTAGCAGGGGACCCAGGGCGTCTTGGTAAAACATTTGACTGCAAGGATGGCACAGCAGTTCTTTCTGGGAGTCCACTCAGAGCTGATGGGTCTCTCTGCAGATTAGGAGATGCTGTTACTGGAACTGGCGATTTTGGAGAGCCTTGTTTAGGAATTGCAGGAGTGGGTGTAGAAGCATTTCTTTGAGCTGTGGTCCTCTGACGAATTTCTGACAAGAATACATGCATACTAAGTTTAACATCTAACATGATAATAAACAAGAGATTAGTCAAAGCACATTAATATTGCTGTTCTAATCAGCACAGAAATAATCTAGTCAAAACCAGAAGGGTCTAGAACCGAAGACCACCAGCAGCCTGCCTGAGTACGCCATAGAAATAAAACTCAAACAGAATGCTGTATTTTAATAGCAATGATCATTAACTTTTATACACTGTTTTCCAGAAGAAAGTTAGCAGATACTTACCATACAATTGTATACTCTAAGCCAGAAGACATGGAGCCATGAACAGCCAGATTCAAACAATGTACAAGCAGAACTGACCACTATTTTACTCCCTGGTTTAAATACGCTTCCAAATATTTTGTTTTCCATAGGACCTAAAATTATTCAGCTAATATCTACAATACCTAGGCTAAGCGCTCAGAGTCATCGGATTTTTTTTTTTCCCCAGATTGGTTAAATAAAATAGTTCCAAAACCAGAACATGCCACTAGGTCACAGTTTCATTTACCCTGTTCAACAACACTACCAAAAGGACACTTGCTTGGATTGTCACAGAACGCAAGTGGGCTTTAGAGGAATGCAGTTACTTTTTATCTCTTCTCACTCCACTATCCGAGAGTTAATACTAAGCCACAATTACAAAAAAAAAAAAAAAAAAAAAAAAAAAAAAAACCACACACAAGTTTCTTCAGCTCTTCTCACGCAAAAAGGTGTTCTCATTAACACCTATGGGAATATCATCCCAGCAATGCATTAAGGTTGGGATACTACACAAACATATGAAAACCTGAAGTTCCATTATACTTATACACAAGTTTGTTTACCAAAACAAACCATGCTCAGGAGCAGTGGTCACTATGATCTGCTATGCCTAATCACCTTCAATTAAAGAGCTTTTGAAAGATACTACTGCAACAAATCAAATTGAAATTTAACCCTCACTTCAGGACTGCAGATATTAACATGGTTAACAAGTGACAGCTTAGTCTATGAAATGCATACCCAAAGAATATTTAAACCTAAGGCTACAGTATGCTCCACAGAGTGACACCATTTCCAGCACCCACTTATTTTCATTCAGTTTGCTTAGATACCTTCACAAAAAATGGAATTTAACATTAAAATTGGACTTTAAGTTAATGCCCCCAAAGAGTTTCAAGATTTTGTCTGTTGACTTTGTGACAACCGGAAGACTTTAAATTCTTAACAGGTACTTTACAACTCCACTGGCAATTGCATGGCCACAGGGAGATGGGTGTGCTGAACTTCAACAGAATGATCCCCGTCCCTGAAAGTAAAATATTACCCCATTATAAGTAATATTACATAATAAATAAATGGGATAATATGACTGCCCCAGTGGGGACTGGGGGTGCCATCAGCTTATACTAGTTTAGGAAGAATTCCTTATCATTGGAGCAGTAGGTCAAGCAGAAGATCATTTGGGAAAGTTGCCAACATCTAGAGCCATGAAATGGCATATGTAGCCTATTTTCTTGCCTACTTTATGTAACTTTACTGCATACATATAAATAGGATTAATATCCACCAAAAGAAGAAAGAGGACACTCTGGTACCTTCAATCAGAATCACACAGAAACACAGAATGGTTGAGGTTGGAAGGGACCTGCCTGAGTAGGACGGTTGGACTGGATCTCCAGAAGTCCCTTCCAACCACAACCATTCTGTGTTTCCGTGTAAAAGAAAGATTTTCCTAAGCATTCTTGGTGCATCTGCAAACCAGCCCAGCCATACAAAGTCTGATGAATAACTTAGAAATAGATCTTTTATTCAAGACCACCAAGGTCCAAATTCTGTAATTATTTGCACTGAACAATACTGACTTCTAAGCAGACACACTAATGAACAGGGCTACTCACAACTGGGCATTCCATATGATATCTTAAAGAACACTAGAATATTGCCAGTGGTGGAACAGCCATATCTTTCACATTTATGAGCATATATATTTTTCTCCCTTAATTCTAGAACTCCTTCCTTTTTGTAGAAGGAAGAAAAAAAATGTTCTTTTTCAAGCCCTAATGCAAGATAAAAAAGAGCACAGTGCAGATCAGTATGTAGCTAATTTTTGGCTTTAGTGGCAAAACTGGAATTTTCTTTCTTCCTTCTGGTGTCTGTACACATCTCACAGCTTGCAGCCATCTGTACTTGCATTATTTTTTATTTAGATCACGCAGTGATCTCATTTACATTACAGGCCTGCTAACAGTTGTATCAGCACAACTGAGGGAACTGCTATCAACAACAGGACATTGTTGATATGTATTTATACTGCTGTTGAAATATTTTCTTGATACAGCTAGATTACTGAATAACTACATGCTTATTAACTCTATCCCTCAAAAAAAAAAAATCTGAATAGATCAAATTGCACTTTAAAAGCTTTCAAATTCCTTTTCCTTCTGGATTTCCAGGTGTTTTTTTATGCCAAACTCAAAATTCATACGAAGCTTCTGTTAAGACCAGAATTATTTAACAAATAGGTGCCAAAATGCCAAACAATGCAAAAATTACGAGCCAGAAGCAAAAGTATTGGGACACTATAATCTTTTTTTTCGGAGAACAAACTACTATGTAATTCTGATCCACTAAATCTTCGTAGTAAATAGTTACAGTGGAAAGCACAGGTTTCCATTTCAGCTAAGTCAAAAACACACCAACTAACCTTTCATCAACTGCCTCATATACATTGAGTCCAAACTGATCATACCTTGGTCATCATTCATCCTCCTTTCAAAAAGGCTCAGTAAACTCCTCAGCAATAAGTTTCATTCTACAAGTCTATTCCTATTCTACCACATTTACTAACACAGGTCACAGCCTATACTGCCATTCTTTCAGAAATACTTTTAATTCAGCGCTCTCAGAAGCTCCTTCTCATATCCCTGCTATTAACAGTCAAGTCAAAAATTATTGTACTACATGCTGGAGCCAATTCACCAGCTTTTGACTATTTCAGAACCTTGGATAAGGAGCAAGTGCGCGATGTTTTATAAACACAAACATGCACAAGACTAGTTAGCTATTACAGACAGAGCAACTTAATTGTCACCATTGGTAATCAGTCTGCCATGGAAAGGAAGAAAGTCACTTAACCCTTTACAAGTTTCAAGAATGCTGACGACATCTTTTAACAAAGTCAGGATGACTAAAGATTTCTCATTGTCCATTTGATTTATAGCTAGTTAATCCAAAACATAATCAATACATGCCAGTATCTACATTTTTACTTTGCCCTTTTTGCTGCAGTTAATCTCAGCTATTGCAATTTAAAACTAACAACTTATACATCCAAGACTAGTTTATGGATATTTTCAACCTCAAGACAGACACAGGAATAGAATTCACTATAACATTAGATGATAACTAAGTTCCAACACATTTACAGCTATCTCCTACAGAAGACCATGGATTTAATCTGCTAGCCTATGTGTACAGACAGCTACTCTTTCACAGATATCTTTGAACATCTTACATCTTACTTAGAGATCTAAAGATCTTCAAAGAGCATACATTTCCAGGCATTCCCTAGACAGCATTACTTGCGTTCCACAAACAGATGTCACATTAGTTCAGAGCTGATTTCTAATATATCTCAATGAGAACAATGAACATAAGGAGTTAAAAAAACATTCTACCTAAACTTACAGGTATGACAGAAAATTCTTAGCAACAATCCATGACCTGTATTAAGGAGAACCAAACACTGTGTCAGAACAAGCCCTCAGCCTTAAAAATGTACGAATACTACAGAAATAGAATGTGAGTGACAGATATGGAGCAAACTTAAAGAAAAGCTGTTGTGCCTAGGACACCAAAAAAGATGAAAACTTGACTGCGAACATACCACACTGGAACTACTCATTGTGAATGTCAACAACTAAGGATAGGCTAAAATATTTTAAATGACAATTTCAAGTAAAGCAAGAACAAAATAGTAGATTTGACCCTACAGGAACAGCTTACAGAACACTATTGTTAGTAGATCCAGTTGCCATGCACTCCAAAAGTGAAAAATGAGACATGAGTTCAGGTACTTCAAAGCCTTCCCAAAAGTGTTTGACACAGAAAATCTGACAATTCTAATGTATACTCTACAGCAATATGATTCTTCTATGGGAAATGACACACCTCTGCTTCCACAGTTTTTTTTCTCCCCACAGCCCCTACAGGCTTAACTTGGTTGTAAAAACAAATTAGTCCTTACACTGACTTGAGCCAGATTTTTTGCAGGTAATCCATCTTCAGTGTCAGTATACCAGGCTGCCTTTAAACTGAAAATATTATATTACTGCAATTAACTACAGCATGTTATACTTACAGTTAAGAAAAGCTTAAAGGTACTTTGTATAAATATCCACAAACTTTATTTCCTCCCCCAAAATTTGCAGCGTACATTTTCAATGCAAACACTCCACTTGGGGGGGGGGGGGGAGAGAGAAATCTTTATTTCTTTTCAATCTATAAATCTCTATATGCAATCTAGAAACAAGGCTTCATTGAAATGTATGTTTTAAGTTATTTCCATTTCTTTTTACTTTATGCAAGAGCATCTTTAAATAGGAGAGACTAAAGATGTAAAAAACTGTTCATCTTTAGCATCTAGAAATTATTTGATTTCTGCATTAGTTTTGTAGTATCTCCCTAACCACTATGCAAAAGTAGCTTAAATGCTGCATTAGGAAAGGTCTGACTAGGCAGAAACAGTAACAGAATTGAAAAGCTAAGCCAATGAACATTATATAGTACTTCTGACAGCCATTCTGTATTCTAGAAAAATTATGAGTTGATACTCAGCAGGCTGCAAGGACCTGATTCTCTATGCATCAACAGCAAGCATCTTTAAACATTCTGCTAGGTGGAATAGCATCAGCCTTTACTAATTGATACATTATTTGAAAAATAAAGAACACTAATAGGTATAGTCTAATAAACAGTCTACTAACCCTAAAAAAGGTCATCAATCTACAAGTTTTATCATAGAGAGATTTCTATAGCAGGTATTACTATGAAAGATGAGTATCTATGCTAAAGAGCAGACATTTTACAGGGCTATTACCTTGCCCAGGTCTGGGGGTTGCAGATGTTCCAGCAGATGGGAGTTCGGCCTCCTGCCAATTAATTACAGATTATATCATGTGAATGCTCAGCTCCATGGTACCTTCTATATTAAGGCAGTATCAACACCAGGATTTGTAACGCAATACCTTTGCATTTGATTCTGGATCAAACCTCTCAAGAATTAATTTTGCAGTCTTGTAAGTTTCCTTCTCCATTACTTCTTCAAGCTGGAAACAAAAAGTTCCACAGGTCAAAACAGAAGTCTTCAAAATATATTTCCCCTTTATCACCTCCCATTACTGGCAAAGTTACGAAATTTGAAGTTACCAAATTTGAACTGGTTCATGTACCAATGAACCAGTACCACGCTCAGACACCTTCAGATCTGCTGTATCCAAAGGAAATGAAATTTTGCTTTAAAAAAGTTACTAACCTTTAACAGGCTACTTGTATTTAACAGCTTTATTACAAGGAAACACCAAATATTGCTAATTGTTTACATATAATGAGGAGAATAATTACATGCACCAACTTCAATAATGGAATGTGCAAAAATCTATCAGCCATCATTATTGGAAGTTATTAGACATGACAAGCAAATGACAGGCAATTCCTTAGATTTATTTCCTCATAGCACTTAATGCTATTAATTTAAAGAAGGTCGTTAGCCAAGTGCTTTACAGAATAAAGTCTCTGTGCCAGTTAACTGCTGTCAGCATCGATTTTAGATTATTTATTAGCAGAAGCAATTAGCTTGCTGCAAATACTGTGAAAACTCACTAACTAGAGAACAGCCACGAAATTTGCTCAAATGACTTTAAAGGCTGGATCTTCATCTCTACAGTGAATCAAACTGCTTTTCAGGAAAAAAGTGAACATGTTCAGAATTTAAATAAAAAAATTTACTGAGAACTATGCATACTTTAAAAGTGTAATTAAAGCACTTCATTATTACAGCATTTTATTTACAATGCACTCAAGTGGCTTTATAGCTAATATATGGGCTTAATTAAAAAAATAATCACAAGTAAAGTATCGTTTTAGTGGTTAATAACCAACATCAGGAGAAGCTTAACTTTAAAACACAAATAGCTAAAGTTATGACAAATAGCTAACATGTATTGTACAATAGCCTAAGGAGACCTTTCCCCCTAGATATGCTGACTAATGGCCACGTTCACATTCAATTTTTTTTTTCTTTTCTTTAAGTTTGGCTGTTGGCATAAACAGCGAAACAGAAAAGGTCAGTGGCCAAAGAACTGAGTTCTCTCAAATTCATTTATCACTGCTAAAATAACAAATAGTGCACATTAACATAACTTTTAGGCAATTATTTTGCAAATGAGAAACTAAGATTTCAGCCATTTTGTGCCATATAGATATTGTAGTGGTTTTACCTTTACAAAGACCTCAGACTGTAAATAAAATTCACTCCAACTAATGGATTTGCAGTATCCATTTAATGGCTCACTCCTACACTCACTAGCACAAGTTTAAGGCAAGAGACTATACACATGCTGTTAATTAAGGACAGCTGAAAGAAAAGGGAGTGAATAGGGAAGTAAAAATCAATTTCCTAAACCTGTACTTCAGCAGGACTTTGGATTTCACCCACTAACTTCGTAAAAAACAGCGTGTAATAAGATCAGAATTAAGAGTCTAACAGAGGGAAAAAGTATTTATTACTCATAAAAGCGGAACCCATAAGATAACCCTCCACATTAAAGGGTCAGTGTTGACAATCAGCATCAAAATCTTGCCCCCAAATCAAAGTGAGAACCCCGAGTCCCTCTACATCACTGAACAAACAACGTACACAGTCATCTTTACAGGTCTTTCAACACAAGAAAATGAGCAATAACCTTGATGACATTTAGGAAGAGGAAAAAACAGCGTTCTACAATCACTTGACACTATCTACTATGCTTTTATCTGAATCAGTAATTGATAAGTTGGTAGTTATTCATGTATTACTGGTTTTGCAAAATTAAAATGTTATTTTAACATGGAAAAATTTAGCTCTCATTGCAGGATTCAGATGTCATCTAGATATTCTTCACATTTTCAAATTAATGGATATTTTCAAGAAGTTAGTCATATTTTAAAATTCATACATAGCTTCATAATTCTAGTAAAGTTGAATCTGAACAATCAGTTGCACAACTGAGCCTTTACAAACTTCCTGAGAATCTACAGAAACTCAAAGTTTCTGTAAGCAGACTCGATTATCATGGTTGCACTTCTAGAATATAGTTTACTAGAAGTGACTGAAATTTTGCTGACAATATCAAATTATAAGGAATCAAACAAGTCACAGACCTTACTTAGTCTTTGAACAAATTAGTTTAAATACTAGATGCAAAATAAGGCTCAAGTGCGTAAAAATCTAAATATTTATCTCCATTTGCACAGTAAAAGCTGGCTTGTGAATTGCCAGAAGTTCATTTACAAATGCAAATCAACATACTGACTCCTGGATCATTCACCAAACCTATAGATGTAACCTCAGAAAAGGTTAACCTAGTGCCGAGTGCTGGCTCACTAACAGAGAATTGCTCAGCTTCTCCCGATCTTTTTCCATAATCCTCCTCTTAGATCCAAAAACTTTTCCCACAAAAATGCTTTCTACTTTCTGCCAAAGGCTAATTCACAGTCTATTATTATCAAGTTGAAATGCACAGTAGCCGGATTCACAAGTGAAGTCTCTATAACCGTTAATACCACCCTAATCATGGATTTTCAAACTATTTCATGGAATTAACCACATCTTAATAAAGAAATGTGGTCATGTACCACATTTTCTCCTATGAATAATTGCATGGATGGCCTCCTTTCCAACTGGCAAGCAAACATAATTCCTGCGGCAACTGCATCAGTTGCCTATATTGAAGAGTCATATGAGTAATATGTTAAGCTTCTTGTAATGTAATTCAGCAACCGGAAATTTGAAGTATTGGCACAGTGCAGATTACTTATTCTTCATATTACCACATGAGCTCCCAAACTAAACCACTTGGTGTATCAAACCCAGCTAGAGAGGTATTTCTTTATGTTCACCCAAAGCTACCAGATTAGTTTCAGTCTACCATATAAGATATGTAAGCACATATAGCAAAGATGCCTTAAAACAGGAAATAAAATAAACAATTTAATTCACACTAAACTGTACTCAGGGCATATCTTACAATCTTGTATTTTAGTAAAATAACCAAAATAACTCTTTTCTGTGAACACTGCGATACACAAGTACCACCACATCTGATCACTTCTCAGTAAAAATGATTTTTCATTACAGATTTTGAGCGTCTTGCAAGTTTTCAGTGCTCTAAGATATATTGTATACAGAAGACAAGGCTTGCAAGGTGGTTAATTCCTAACAGAGTTCTTGCAGATATGAAAGGTTATCAAAAATACCTGCAGTTTTCTACGCCCGGAATGTAAAGTTCATTAAAAATTAATTGTATTAAATAGCCAACTTTGTATGTTGCTTTTAAGATAACTCCAAGGCAGCCCTGAAATCAGACATTTTGTTTTTCTTGGGAAACAAACAGATAAGAACTTTAGAAAGTCTTACTTGAAATGGCTAGAAAGACTGTTCAAGCCCAATATTCCATTCAGACTACTACAACCAAATAGCTGAGCAAAATTCAGCAATGTTTAATCTAATATCAGCAAAGTAATTGCTATGCTATCTTAGCAACTTTGCCACCAAGCTAATTATCATCCCATCTTTTTAAGACTGCCACTTCGGGTAAAGTCTGCAAACTCTCACCTGTAGAAGCTTAGTATGTCCTGTGCCCTTGCTTTAATATACATAAGCCTTTGAACTGGCTCCTCTATATACATTCAGGCTTAAGGGCTGACATCCTCATTAACTGATGGAGAACTCTAGGGGCCAAAATGGCAGCTACACAATCATGAACATAACCAGTATTTCCCTTGTGATTAAGGAGGAAAAAAAAGTTACACCTTCAAGTAGTTCCTTAATTATAGCTAAGGCACTCAATCCTGACTCCCATGCCATAAAGAAGCACTCAGCATGTTCTGAACCACTCACTAGGAAAACAGTACTGTAGAGACTCAATTCTGCGGGGAAAAAAGTATTAAACTTTGACTCAAAATACAGTACACACAATATTGAACGGGCATTTCAAGATGAAGTATCTGTATTTTTGTCAGATGTTTTATCCACAATAAAACCACAATTATGATATCAAAGACTGAAGCTTTTTAACAGAACTGAAGGTTCTATTAAGCAACTAATTGCACAAGCACCAGGGTACATCTAGCAGATAGGAGCTTACCCCATCACTGATACTTCCCAGCACCTAAGTAAGGTCTCTAGGGGAAAGATGGACCCCACGCCTCTAAAACACAGGTACCATAACACTTCTTAAAACTAAACAGCCAAATGTCTTAATGTAGGAGTTTGCTAGCAATCAGGTGACTGAACTTCAATGAAGTAAAAAACTAGCTTTTGTGGCAGGCTGGCAGTGTCTGGACAACTATTTGCATTACAAATGAACAGGTAATAATTAATTTACTTGTCCCAGATACTTTGAGGATCACAATGTAAATTTCTTAGTCACTACTTCCATTTGAAAATTCAGTAGCAAATCAGAGTCCAATAGAAAAAACCCTCCTCCCCCTACCATTCCCATTATTTTGCTTGGTGAAGAAGATTTTTAATAAAAAGTGGAAGTTACTACAGTCATTCATAACCACAGATGAGACTAAGAAAATGAAACCAGAGTGAAACTGAATCTGAACAGCATCTAAAACAGTTATCACACAATGCAATTTCAGAAGTGTTTTTATCCAAGAGCCTACTTACATTCTGTCTTATTACCTGCATCTACTTCCAGCTCATTTCAACATGCTAGGTTTCATATATGATGATCTAATTTTAATGCTTAATTGAATACCTTTAAACAACAATGAGACTGAGTAAATCTTTTGAGTCAAAATTACTGACAACACTGATTCAAGAGGTCGCAATAAGCCTTCAGCAAGGAATTGGATTTAGGTATCTACCAAATCTGAAGATAATTATTGACTTCCCTCCTCCCACCCCTCAGATTGAAAGATTACCAAGTTAAAGGTTATTGACTTCCTGGGCTGGACAAATACTTGGAACTTTTTCACCAGTTCTGTCTAGTAGTTTGGCTTTAATGATTAAAGCTGGACATGCATATATCCTACCAAATTTATATTTTCAGCTTTTACCTCCCCATAGTTACACTGCAATTTCTATACTGTTCACAGAACATTGGTGCAGCTGTTTTAACTGCTGCCTGCTCTCCTGCAATACATAGTTTTGACTCATTTTTCATATGTAAAACATACTATTAAAGCATTGAGATAAAAATGAATCAATTTCCAGAATTAAAAAAACTCATTATAAATCAGCTATTATTTTTTCCTGACTAATCTAAATCCTTTATTCAATTATTGTCTTATCTTTTAAGAGTGTTAATCTTGCACACAGAAGTTTGACATTACTGTTTTTCTACAATAACACTTTCATGATTACAGAAAAGTAACTTATCTGAAATGTAGAAGGTGTTAAATTTAAGACTACAAAAGCTGTTTTGTTCTCTATAGTGTTGTTTCTGCTTGGAGAACTTTCTCTAAAGCAACTCTGTAACTAGGTAAATTGGAAAGATGAACTAATTTCAGTTAAGCAGTTTTTGTAAAATGAGATTAAAAACTTAAGTTATTTATTCCATTCTCTGAAAATATAAGCTTCTCTTTACCATCTCTCCAACGACAGAAGTCAATTTAATGGATTCCTTAATATAAAGATTAAGAGATACAAATATGGGCAAATCCTCTTTACCAAAGGACAGTTACATAATTAGGTTACAGGCTATTATTTTTACTTCTACATTTTAACAGTGATATAAAAAAGTGGAAGATCAGTAAGATCTCACACACACCATGGCTGTTTGTTACACAGACTTCTCTGACGCCTTTTTGGTAGCTTTGTTCTAGATTTCCCTGTTAATTTAACTGCTTTGGCAAACAGTTCAGAAGACACATGGTAACTACTTCAGGACACTCATTAACAATAAAGCCTTATAATTCAACTTTCAGAGTATCTTTTTTTAATTACACCTCTACTGCCAGGTAGGAGATGAAGCCAACATGGGTAAACAGAGATCTTCTTTCCTTGCTTTATGACTAACTAGACATGAAATAGCTTTCAGTCTTATGAACCTTCTAAAGGGAGTAAGTTATCAAAGACTTGGAACTTTTCCTTTCAAAATCCATCTTACTGAGATTAGGTGTTGATCAGCTGAAGCAAAGACCTGGCATATACCAATCTCATACTGTTAACTCATTCACACAGCTCATAACATAGATGAGCTCAAGAAAACTGATGGGATAAGACATAGAAGATAAATTTTCAAGAGGAAAGAATATAATGGAAGAAATAGATAATACCCCCACCAAAAAAGGGAATAAACAGTGTTGCAGTGAGGTATCAACAATCTATTACTTAAAGAAAAAGTGAAACCAGACAAGACAGAATTCCTTTCTGCTATGTATGAACAAGAAGTTAAGTGATAAAGCTACTATTAAAAATACAATTTTACTCTATGTTCTTAAATCAGTGTAACACCTAATACCTTTTATAATCCTAAAGTAAAAGAATTAGTCAGCAATGAGTAGGTTAAAGCACATATTTTCACTTTCAGGTTAAACAGACTCAATTAACAGATCTAACAGAGCTGAAATGGCAACTTATTCTCATATATAAGCAGGACTTTGATTTTTACATAGGGAAAACCTTGTGCTGTGCTTGAAAATGTACACAAAAGGAACGGTAACAATTCCTCCTCCCCTCAGTTCATCTATACATTACATTCAAACTCAATTTGCAGAGATGCAAAAACACTTAAGTAGACAATGACTAACTTTACTTGAAGTTTTACTTACTATTTTTTTCTTCCGAGATTTTAAATCTTCCAATGCATCATCTAAAAAGAAAAAAATCATACATTACTTTCTACATTTAATTATGAGAGAACTTCAGCATATACTCTGAACATTAGTTCTGCCTTGTGAGATCAAAAAATTATACACTGCCCACAAGCAATCCAACATCAGTAACCTTTGTGTACAGCAACTAAAGATTTACTTTCATGTAAAACTGAAATCCTGAAGCTGCTCATAAGTTATAGCCCAGTACTATCACTTTACAGTTGTAACTATTAAAAAGTTTTATGTACCACTTCTTCATTAAGCAAGCCAATTCTAGCTAGGGCCCAGTTTTGACCTACATTAAAACTGGTAAAACATGGACAAAATACACTTAATCTCATGAGTCAGACTATAGAAAAAGTCTGAGGTCTAAGTATTAATATATCTATTTGAGTACCAGATTTACTGGCTTTAATATTTCATTTAAGCCTCTTACACATGCTAGTTTCAAATGTTAGGTCAATTCCAAGTTTTCAATCTAAATCTATATTTCATTCTTCCAATACTTTCAGACTACAGCAAAACCCTAGCTTTATAAGCTACTAAAGGGTCATTTCACTAAAGACAAGGGGCACTGTTGTAACTAGTAGCCACAGCACCTAACCTCATCTCCAAAAGGAAGGGGGGAAAAAAGCAAAATGCATTTGGGATTTTCCTGTAAGGCAATGCTAGGAGCTTGGCACTCATTGAAAACTCACTGTAATAAACCATCGCCTAATATAGAAGATATTCCCTTGATATCATCAGCTTCCTACCTCCTTCACAGCAGAAGGAATTTAAGAGAAGAGGCATTTATAGTTTTGCACCCATCAGCACTGCTGGACACAAGCAGTTCACTTCTTATCAGGGCTTTTTTTTTTTTTTTTAAACCCATCTTTGAGGGTCATCCCCCCCCACTCCCAAAAAGCATAAAACTACAAGAAACAACAATGGAAAAAAAACCTTTTGAATTCAATAATCAAATTAAATAAGCAAGTGTAAGTGATTAGAGTATTAAGTTACTTCAGAAACACTACAAATAAAGGAACACATACCAGTTTGTACTTTTGTAGTCATTTATGAACCTGCTTTGATACAATAAGCCATTTTATTAAGTACTAAAACATACTAAAACTGGGTATGCACATAATTTGAAACAGGACATTGAACGAGATTTTTGCACTGGGCTGGACCACAGAGGATAGACAGTTCCACGAATTGTGCATCTTCAAATTAAGAAATTAAGGCATCCTCCACTCCACTGAATTTGACATCTATGTTGGAATATTGCCTCTCGGGCATCTCAACACAGATTAACACCTTGAAATGCACTTCAGTGTGGTATGGTATCATGCAGCCAGACAAGTAGCATAATATGGTCAGCTCTTAACACTCTTAAGAAGCAAAAGCCTCGTTTGGTACAGAAATGCTTAGAAAAATATAGCCTCCCACAAACCAAGGCAATCAGTTTAAAGTGTAGGCAGTTGTTTCTGATCACTAACTCCCGCTTTCAACAATAATCTCATGGAACAACTCTCCCTTCAAAAGTGGCCAAATACAGTAAAGTGGCCTTTACTGCAAGTTATTCTCAAGAAACCAATATATCTTAATTAACCCACTGAAAAAAGAATTCATACCATAGAAGTAAATAAATGCAAGATACCTCGTTCACTTTCCCGCACTTTGAGGTAGATCAGTGTAAAGCTTCCTCAACAGTTGCTTGACTGATCAGTCTTAAAAAAGGAGTCCCATAATCTTCCAACATCACCCATTCTAGTGTTTCATTAGGTATTTCCCTAGTTCAGAGCATGGCTCCCAAGAATTGTGTAGCTATCCACAGACCTTTATAGTATTAAATGATTATCTTCGATGACTCCATGTATTGTATTAATTCATCCCAGAATAAAAGACTAGCTTCAAGCCATTCAGTTGGCAATTCACTATCTCACCTAGATCTTCTGCTTTACTGCTCTGACTTTTGTACTGTGCATCTGATTCCTCCTTTCCAAATACAGGACTCGCATCTTTGAATTCAAATACTTCACTATTTCTCAGTCTCCAGAACAACACAGAAATACCTCCTTTTGGAAGGTTCCAAAGTGCATTAAAGGACTAGACTTGCTAAAAATTGCAGTAAATGCCTTTAAGTGAACTAGAAAAACATGCATCCTTTTTCCCCTATCTGGTCATGAAATGCAAATACATATTCATCTTTAGAAGTGAATCTCAACACCATATAATACGTTGACAATTTTATTTGTATATAAAATTGTATTTCCTACACTTGCATATCAAATGTACATGTTAAATTTAAGAATTCCAAAAGTGATGTTGTTAGACCCATAAGCTGTCAAATTAAATACATCATGTTCCTCTGCCAGTCATAAAACATAGCGCATTGAGGTTTTTTTGTATTTTTGCTCACAAAGTACTGTTACAGGCTAGACTGCTTTCAAAGAAGTCACAAATAAAACAGATACTGAGAACGAGTGCCATGGATATATAGTGTTTAAATTCTGCATTACAATCTATATTTAACTATTCTTGGCCCCTCTTCGAACATCCTGCATTAATTTCTTTATAGTTACATGACATCCCATTTTCCTCAGTTCTCAAAACAGCACTAAAAACATCCATTTATCCCCTTTTTCATTCAGTATAGTAATAATATAAGTATGCTTTGGAGAACTCTGAAAATACAAGCAATCCTGACAAACAAATTAAACACTCTCCTGCTATAAATCTCTTCCTTTACATAATGGATTAAGATGATAGAATAATTGCTAAATGCAATTATTGAAGGAATGACTGCTGCTACTACTACTATTTATATTTCTTTTCCCTCACTCCTATATCTCCACTACATTTTATGCTATCACACTTTAAAGCATCCCTGCAAGGCAGAAAGCTATCATGATTTTATAGTGAAGCAAAGCAAGAGGTTAAACAGTTTCCTTCACATTCACTCATGAACCACATGGCAAAAACAACAGTTCAGCTAATGCTAAACCTTCTAGTGTCAACCAAAAGGCTACTCTTCTCCTGGAAACCACATTATCCAAAATATTTACATTTTCACAGAAAGTCTCATTCCCAATTAGTTCCATATGCTAAAAAAAATGAGAAAATACTTACTATTCTTTTCTGTCCTTTTGGAAAAGAAAAAAATGAGCAGTGTTCTTATAAACCAGATTCTTTAAAACAGAAAGAAGAGTTAATTATATTAATTAAAATATATTACAGTAATCATTTCTTTAGTCATTTAGGAAGCAGGACAGTTCATGTAAAAGACTTAACAGCTGAGATTTAACTTTGCAAATATGAAGAACAGAAATCTTTAAGCAATATTAAAGTAGAAAACTAAAATTAAATTAGTATCTTGACTACACAGTCAGATTCATCCAAATAAAAATCCAACTGTCCATTAAAATATAATCAAATATTACTACTACAGGTAGAAACATTAAGGAATCAGCAACAGCAACACGATAGCTTGATAAACCTTCCTTACAAATCTGTTTCAAAACAAAGTAGTAGAAAACACTGACTAGTAGAGGAGTAGAAAACACTACAGACTTCACAGAATCACAGAACAGTTGAGGTTGGAAGGGACCTTTAGCAGGTCACCTAGGGCAGGCTGCCCAGGATGGTGTCCAGATAGCTTTTGAGTATCTCCAAGGACAGATACTCTACAACCTCTCTGGGCAGCCTGTTCCAGCACTCAGTCACCTTTGCAGCAAAAGAATTCAGAGCTTCTTGTGTTTCAGTTTGCGCCCACTGCCTCTCATCCTGTCACCAGGCACCACTGAAAACGTCTGGCCTCTTCCTCTTTACACCCTCCCTTCAGATACTTCTACACATTTGTAAGATCCCCCCCCCTCACTCTTCTCTCCAGGCTGAAGAGTTCCAGCTCTCTCAGCCTTTTCCCATGAGAGATGCTTTAGTCCCTTAACTTTGAGTAGTAGAAAACAGTAAGACCTTAAAATAGATCATTAATGATAACGACTATTTGGTTACATACTATATTTCAGATTTTAAAAGGGGATGTTTATTGGGAACTTTTAAAATTGAGGAGTACGCAGCTAGTTGAAAATTGCTTAGTCACCACCTCTTATTTCATAGATAATACAAGTTAACCAAAGAACTATACTTACACCTAAGGCTCAAAAGTAAGACCCAGGAGGTTTGTGGAAAGAATTCAACACCAATGGAAGCTATGAGACAACACTATTGTACAGGCACTCAATTAACTCTTCCAAGCAGAGTTAACTGACCTGACTCTTGTTGATTTTAAAGCTCCAAATCCAGTTGGTTTTAGTTGCATTTCAATAGACTTAGCAGAGACAATAGAACAGTTTGTCTGTGCTATTAAGACAAAGAGAAACTGATTTATGTCCGTTTTTCATTTGAAAGGTCTCTCTGCAATCATCAGGACATAATTTCTTTAAAAGCTTACAATTGCTTATAATTAAGTTGAAGTTTTTCCTGGTAAGTTATTGGGCCTAAGCCAAATAGCAAATCTCATACTTCAAGCCTTCCAAGGATATTATGCAAAATCCTCCTAGCGCTGAGTACCATATAAAAACCTAAAGTAGCAATGTTTCATTTAAGTAAAAAATAAATAAATCCTAAAGGCTAGAAAGGTTCTCTGAATAACAGCTAGCATAAGAAAGCAAGCAAAATGCTATCAAGGTTTTAAACAGAGTGACTGTTTTTGCATTTATATAATGGTAACCCAGGTCAAAATGCTTTCAAGAGTTAAGAAAAGCCAAGTTAGTTAAGTTAGACAAGACAACTGGCAGGTGAAGTAATCCATCCAAGGTCAGAGTAACACACAAAAAAAGTTCAACTCCATTCCACTCTTAAACTATTAACAAATAACTATTTTAAGAATATGGATGGCTTTGCCCACTTACAAAATGTGAGGTGCGTATCTCCATAAAGAAACAATAGACAAATGTTTACAGGGTTTGAATTGTGTTTAAGAATATGGCATATGAAAAAAAACATTTGTTTTGTATTGTGCTATGTATATTTAAACATAGGAGTCTTCCCCTACATAATCCGTATTTCTAAGCAAATAGATATCTAGCAGGACTTCACAAAGTAAACTCTAGATTTCCTCTTTAAGAATTTTGACATAAAAGTTTAATAGCAGACTATTTCAGATCAGTTTTACAAGCTTAAAATAAAAATATATTTATCTGAAAATTAAAATGAACCAGACAAAATAGTTTGCATTTGAATTAGTCTGCTTCAAGAAGTGCAGCCTTCTAGCATGCTAATATTTTTTCTCAACTTCTCAGATATTTATATACACATTTTTAACATTAATGATACTACATATTTCCAGAATTTAACTCACTGTACCAGCATCAGTAACATGCTCAGACCCTGAGGGAATGACCTAAGGCAGAAATAAGTTGGTGACTGACTGCAAGCTGGAAAAGGCAGACATATTCCAGTTTGATTAGGGCAGAAAAATCTCTAGAGCTAGTACTGGGTGGCACCAGGCTTTCAACATAGAGTCACCTCTTGACCGAGAATGAAGACAAGCTGGCAGCTGCTTGCCATTCATACCTGCCAAAAAAGCTGAAGGGGGATAGCTTAAGAGAAAAATCAGATAAACAGTTGCAAGTCATAAGAGAACCAGAGTGTAATTCTGAATGTTTTGTAAGCTGACAACTAACTTGGAATATTACAGCAACCCACCATTCAAAAAATGAAGTGAGAATTGGAGAAAAACTGGAGAATAAAAACAACACAGCAGGTCTAGAAGCTCACCACCATGCTCAGTAAGTGAAAATGTTAATTTCTATACTAGTCCAAAATACTTGAAGTGAAGGGAGGCTGGTAATATTTCCTTTTCTACATGCTTTCCTGTTAGCATGAGCAAGTTTTACATGCTAATGACAAAGACCTTCAAATCATTGTACTTAAGAATACAATCAATTTATATTGTTCTGTCAAAGATTAATTTGAGCTTTAACTTCTGTATTAATTCTTTCCAGTCAGGATATTGCTGCCCATGTATCTGCTCCACAGGATTCCATAACAGCAACATATTACTACATTATGGATAGCACAATATGACATACAAAAAGGATCTTCAGGTGGATTTTTTGTATGCTATGCATGACACTAATCAAGCTTGCAGAGCCTTAAATATTTACATTTGACTGCCATTCAAGTCTAAAGCTAACACCAAAAAGTCAGTTTTCACACAGATGTTGCACAAATGTGAACAGTACTTATTTTCATTCTGGCAAATTAGTAAATGCACTGTTACACATCTATGGAGAGGCTGCTCTCTAGACTGCTCCACCTTCCTGGAGAGTTCTGGGTTTTGGGCTTTTTTTTTTGGGGGGGGGGGGGGGGGGGCAGGGGGGAGCAGGGAGACAGAAAGGGAATGTTTAGTGAGGTGGTGGCCGATTTTGTTATTTTTAGAAATGAAGTTATTCTTAGAGAAAAAGAGCCACTCATGAGGAAGAGTAGTCTGATCAGCTCAGTGGAAAAGTAGCAGCCAATGCTTTCTCCCATTTCCAGTGGGGAAATCCTTACACACAATGATGATAGGAAAATTTCTGATTGAAGAAAACAGTCAGGAATTTTCCAGAAAAATAGCTAATTAGGTAAAATTGATCCTCAATATATTTAGGCTGATGACCTTTCAAGTCAGTTCTCTGTAAACATTCACCTAGTATCTAGAAGTACAGTTTCTCCATTCATTCTTGTATTTCTTCCCCAATTTTATACGCTGTATTTTATGTACAGGCAACATAATTGTCGCTTTCATCTAATACTATTACTTTTCCAAAAGGTAACAGAGAAAACCCAAGATGATGCTATTCTACTTATACTACACTACCTTACAGCTGTTCAAATACAGGCCTTTTTAGCCCTAGTATAATTTTGATAAGCCAAGTAACTTTAGATGCTAACATTCATGGTAGGACTTAGTTCTACACTAAACCCAGACCCAAGAGAGACATTCCCTTCCAAGAATGTGTCTGCCTAACTATTTGAATTTATTTTAAAGAAAATTCAGCAAGTTATGACAACGCAAGGATTGTCAAAAACAATCCCAAGCCCCTGCTGAGATGTATTTTCCATCTCCTTTCAAAGAGACAGCAGTTAGAAAAAATAGGCATATTTACTTACATCAATGGAAATGCAAAAAATGGAAGTGTCATAATCAACCTTGCTGTCCATTCATCAGGAAGACACCACAAATACACAATTAAACAGGTGATAAGATAAAGCAGTGAAGAGTAGAGGAGTAGTCTTCCAACCCATAGTTTCTGGAGTCTCTGATTTTTTTCTCTAAATTCTTCTAACATCTGTATTTCCTGTAAATAAATGGGAGTTCAAGCTTATTAATGAAATTAGTTGGTGGTTTTATTATGCTGACCTTAAATGTTTATTAAAATTATTCACATCAGTTTGATAACTGACGATACTTGCCCAACAGATACAACTTTCATAGCATAAACTACATCACAGTATAAAGGTTATGATATGGGCCACTTGCACCTTATCACAGTAACACAGCGCTGTTGGGCAAGCAATGTTACAAATTAGCACTTTTTCCTATTTTAATGATTTAGGAAATTTGGGATGAGGGGAAAAAGCAACTATCTTAGGTAGTCATAGGAAGGTTGGCATTCTTAAGTCTGCTACTACCATACTTTGCATCCTAAAGCTTTCATCAGGCAGCTGTGGTTTTTCAAATTTTTCTAATACTTCCCTACTAACATGCAAAATTGCCAAAGCTTTTTAGTCACCAAGTATGTTTTCATTTCAGTATTTCTTCATATTAAGAATGAAATCCTGGACATCTGAACGATGCTTTGGACATATTAATAAGTGATGAAGCAATGCTCTTCTGTGTTACCATTTTGATTGCATTTCAAGTGACAACAGAAGTACTCATACTTTCATTAAAAGAAAAACAAAAAATACCAACAGCATATTTCAAAGCAGTTAATTTCCCCATAGAGCACAGAAAATTGTCACAAATTCTGGCTAGAATCACAACTGATTACTGAACTGTGATTTCAGTTATTCTGCCCATGACCTTACTTACTACCACTCTAGGTAGAACTGTAAGACTTAAAAACATACATGGATGCTTTATTGATGTGCCTGATGAATCAAACTTTGCTTTAGTGACACTTTCTAGGGAACATAAAATGAGAACTTAACCATTAGCTATAATTAAGTTGTCTAATCAAGCCAAGTTCACATTCATCCTTATTTCAGGTTGTCTAAATACATAAACTATGGTGTACTGTACAGTGGCTTCAGTGGGGGTTTTTTAATGATTAATGGTAAGGGAAAGAAAGGTAGCAGTCCATCTGAAACTCAATCTCTAGTCCATCCAACCTGAATAATTATCTAAAAAATTTAAGTTTCATTACAGTATTTTACATAATGTGTATGAAAAACTGCTAGCAAAAGGACATGTATTTTTAAACAAAACCAAACAAAACACCACAGAAAGCAAATACATACCTTATCAATTTTTTCTAATACTTCTACAGTGGAAGGCTTTGCCTGCTTACATAGGAAAGAAAAGAGATGATAACCTTAAGAAAATTCAGTATCTTGAGGGTTACTTCAGGATAACAGCTTCCTAACAAAAATACACATACTCATCATAGATTAATATATTGTCTATTCTACACAAAAAGTAGTTATCCTACTTTATTGCCTTCTGTTTGTCATTATTAATGAATCGTTTTCTTTTACAGTTATCGGAAGGTCTCCTACACCGCAAAAGACGAAAGGCCACAATGCATGTACAACAATAATGTATGTGTGGGTAGGAAGTGAAACAAGGAGAACACTGATGAGCAGATGGAAAAGGTAAAAAGAACAAACACAGAACCCCATTCTGAAAACTTAAGCATTTGCTACTATTCATTCCACAAAGACGCATGCTCCAAGTAACAATAAGCAATTGCAAATAAGTTCTCATCTCCAGTAAAACTCCCCTTAGGAAAAACTTGGAATCCACCTAAGGTTCTTCCCTCATTTCTGAGAGGTATGAAGCTATTAATTACATTCTCCCACTCTTCAGGGCACAAATTCAAATACCATAGACTACAGTGCATAATAGAAAGAAAGGCTTCCAACTTCCATGGTGATGCAAAAACTGATGTTTTACTTAAACTCTTGCTTTCAATAGACCTTTGTATGGGAAGCTCTCAGATTTATAATAGGCAGAGGCAAACCTAGGCTCAACAACTCACACCTGCCAGTAGTTAAGAGTGGTCACAAACCTCACAACCCATCTGACCTAAGCTTTCCCACAAACTCAGTATACCATTCAATAACATACAAGCTAATAAAAATAGTTAGGAAGGAAGAAAGACTTAGATGTATATAAGTACCTATCAAAATATTTGAGGTTAAAATACAGATACTAGACAATATTTTGAATGTATCTATTTTCATCTAAAATAGCTACCAATCTTTAAAGTCAGACACTGCTATATCTATCCTTATGAAGCAAGACATAATTATTTAGATTCAGCTAAAACTTACAAAATCACAGTTTTAACTTCAACCAAACCAGAATCAGACCTATCACTGCAAAGAAAACAAAGCACAGCCATCCAGCTACAGAGTTTTGGGTTCTAGGGGAGGGCAGGGTGGGGCGAGGGGATAGAAATTTTGGTCATTGTCTCACATTTGCTCAGCTACTGACTTTTAAAATCAGTATATTTATAGGAAAACTTCAGCATTAACATTCAACCATCCAGAACAAACACAGAATTATCAGAATCCTATCAAGTGATTAAGAACAGTATGTACTGGAAACTCCAATCTTCTAGACTAACTAAAGATTATTAGATTGTAACAAGGTTTACTTACCCTCCATCTTGAAATTAATCCACCCATCTTCTATGTATGATAAATCTACCAGCGTTTGTCCAATCTTCTACTATAATTCACAGCTAGAAATAAAGCATTAAGTATTTAAGAGTTATCTAACAGTATACTCCAAGATTCACCAGTTTATTCCAATACCTAAAGGAACCCAAAACATTGCATAAAATCATTACCTAGTTATCTACCTTTTTACTACTTTAAAATCCCACCTTCCATTTTATAGCCCCTCTTTTAAGTCAGTTCATCAGCCATGATGTGTCCAAACTTATTTTTACTTTGGAAATACTTAACCAGAAGGGAGCCCTGAAAAGTGGAGCCACAAAATTACTGCTAAAAGAAAGGCCAAAACCCTCTGACACAAAAGCAATTTAAGAAAATTAAGACAGATCTGAGAAACTGATTTCTGATTAACTCCTCAGCTGCTCACAAGCATAACTTGCAGTTTTTCTTCTCAGCCTACCTGTCACTCCAGACATCCACCATTAACATCCTACTACTCATGATGAAGAGAAGTTCTTCAATAATCTACTTCCTTTTAATGCTTTAACCAATAAGAGTTTATTGTATAGCACTATTATTCTTCATTGGCAAGATTAGTTTGAAGTACAAATAATCACACAGTTTAAAACCCAGCTACTGAGATTTCACTTACTTCTGGAAAGCACCACACTGACAGGTGTTCCCTGCACACAGCATACACAGTGCAGCCACCAGCATATCAAATGGCCCTAAAGCAATTCTAAAGATGCAAAAGTAGTTCACACTCTAGACAAATCTAGAACCCATGAACAGCAGCAGTTTGATGATCTGGGTCTAGGTTCCTGAAATAAAAGTGTAATACCTTCTCATCAGTAGCCAGCGAGACTAAACTAACTTTGAACCACAGGATAGCAGAATTTCTCTCCAGTCTAACTTAAGTCCAATTAAGTCCAATTACAAGATTTTATCAAGTGAATGAGTTACCAGCTCATAGCAACCCTAACAGGAAACTAATGCTCAGTCTCAATTAGAAACTAGTGTTCAACAAAAGCCTTAACTCTGGAATGAAATAGTAAGACTTTTTCTTTTTCTTTTCTTTTTTTTTTTTTTTTTTGGGGGGGGGGGGGGGGGGGAGCGCACCGATCTACCTAGACAGAAATCTAAGACAGACATGATTATTAGTTTAGTTATTAAATTACCTTTGGCCAAAAACAAAAAAACATGAAACCTCACCTAAATCCAAACTTGTTCCCAAAGTTAACTGAAACTGACAGAACAAACTAATATAGTATCAGACAAAGAGTGTTCACTAGACCTAATGTAGTCTGGCAAGCTCTTCACCTTTTAAGAAAGCCAAAGACTTCAGAATCCAGAACTATAATTTTGAAAACGAATCCTTAAAGACAGTATGAAAATTCATATTTGAGCTGCCGCCAAATTGAAGCTAGAACAGACCAGTCCTCTCTGCCACTGCCAAATTACTAGCACCAAGTGGGTGAGCTGCAGAAAATAAAAAACACAGTTACTTCTACGTCTCTTGAATGAATTCTCAAAATCACTACTATAGCAACTCAGCTCAGTAAAACAATAGCAATATTTCTATTTTTCAATGCACAATACTACTGTTCTCTAACACTGAGAATTTTATACAGTTTCCACTTGGCAAGTACAGGTAAGTTTTTGCACGCCAAGTATTGCAGTAGACACTATCTGAGCAAACACACTCTTCACAAGTACTTTGAAGAGAGAGAGAGAGATAGTATCTTTATTGCAAAACAACGTAAAAGCTATGCCAAAGGCTCAAGATCATCAATTAAATCTGTAAACCTAGCATGAAGTTCTCGCATCTCATTTGCTTCCTTAACATTGCCATTGCTGCTAGCAGCAATGGTAGCTCTCAGCTACAGACATGCACAGAAACATACATAAACTGAGATGCTCCCACTACCTTTCTGCGGGCCATCTTCCTTGGCACCATAGCAGAGAACCTCGGCAGTAGAATTGCTAGAAGACAGTTACACATGAGCCATTGGTGACACTGATCTTTGTCAGTAGCACGTTCACTGCAATATCACTACATGTTTTTTCTCCAGCATATATAGCAAATACCTCAAAGGGAAACAGGCTTGACAAGTGTCACCACACACATAATTTTACATGAACTATGATGCTGACAGGCTTTACGTATGCTGCTCTAAGTTAGTAACGCTACCAAAATCCTTTCTCAAAGCATTGAGGGATGAAAATAAATTCATATTTACTGTTCATACAGTGAATCCTTATTTGGGAGATAAAGAATTTTATGCTGTCTCTGTGGAGTACCTTAGAAGCTTTCCTTCTTCCCTCTCTTCCTCCACATCTCCTCGACATGACCACAACACATGTTGTCTTCAATTGCTCACAAGCATAACTCCCAGCATTCCTCCTCACCTGTCACTCCAGATATCCACCCTTAACATCCTACTTTTCACGATATGCATTCTTCTTCCACAATTCTATTGCCTTTACATGCTCTAACCAACAAATTGACACATAGCACTTATCCTCTATAAGACACTGTCTCAGCCTATTTCCATACACATTATCACAGATTTAATACACAAATGAGATAGCTGCAACAATTGCTACCTGTAGACTTAAAAAAGAATAGAAATGTTTAAAAAAACACTTAACGTAGAAGCTTATAAAAAAATACTAATTTTTATTACCTGACTCTCAAAAAAAGATCTGAATTTCCTCATAGCACCTCTTTTACCCCAAAAATATGCAACTTTGAGTAAAAAACAAAACAAAAGTACAACCAGTAAGAGAATTACAGAGCAGAGAGTTTCTCTTTTGAAAGAGGGCTGGATCATGCACAATTACAAAACAGTCATCCACCAACCTTTTCATCTAAATAAAAGTCTGACGATCTCATTACACTACTATCAAGTCATGAAGTGAAGCAGACAGCTTTCTTCAGCTAAGAATGAGCATTTTGTGCATCCTGTTAGACTTAAGGTGGATTCCAAACAAAAATATCAGATGCCCCAGAAACTCCCCTAAGCAAAGATGCAAAAGCATGTAGAACATCTCTTATGCCAGTCTCCAGTTTCTTCAAGCTACTTTCAAGCATGTTTTAAGATGAAGAGCTTTACAAAAAAAGCCTCCAAATTAAATAGTAGTATTTAAAGTACTGAGATTCAAGACTGAATAACATTAAGTCATATTGAAAGGAAAAAACACAGCTTAGAAATTTGCAATCAAGTCCTTGTGTGCAGAACTACAGTCCCCTTTCCCCTTAAGCAAGGGTGAACATCCTGTAAAGGAGGTATTTTGTAATATTAACTTCATTTTTTA
This sequence comes from Dromaius novaehollandiae, assembly GCF_036370855.1. Lineage (NCBI taxonomy): Eukaryota > Metazoa > Chordata > Aves > Casuariiformes > Dromaiidae > Dromaius > Dromaius novaehollandiae. The sequence continues at coordinate 25,865,022 of NC_088104.1, forward strand.
TATTAGTTTATTATATAACCATCATAGTCATAGAATACAAGGCCTGTCTTTCAAATCAGCTCTCCAGCTCTACTGACAGTTTCCACCTGAAATTCATATTCACCCACAATTTATTGAATTCAGAAGTTTCCACAGTGATTGTAAAAAGTTTCTTAAGTTATGAATGCCTTGGACAAGTAAACAAGTAAAACAAAACCAAGACCATCATCCACTACCTATTGCTAGCCTGTCTTAGCAGCTCCCAGTTAAACCAAAGTAGCTAATTTTGTTAATTTTTAAACTTCATTTTCGGTGAACTCCATATGAAAGCACCCAAAGGTCTTATGTTTTTAAGACCCTTAAGCAAAAAGATAAACTTAGTTTCAAAAAGTGTCTTTAAAGCGATCAACAAAGGAGCGGGGTGGGTCAAGCACTCCTTAAACCCTAGCCTTGCTTTGAAGCCTGCAACAGCAACAATTAGCAGTCCCGAGAGCAGGCAGCAGGCCCAGGGCGCCGGGCGGCAGCAAGGGCAGTGGGGGAGGCAGCCTCCTGCCCGGCCAGCCCCGCGCGAGACGGCAGCGGCCCGGCCCTTGCCGCCTCCCCCCTCCTCGACAGGGCCGGAGAGGCGCCGCGGGCCCCGCAGCCCCCCGGGCACACGCCGCCGCCGCCGAGCCGCTTCCTCTTCCGAGGGGGCCGCCCGGCCCGGCCCGCCGCCCCCTCAGGCCGCCGGGAGCCCCGCGAGCAGTGAGGCGGCCCCTCCCCGCGCAGGGCCGGGCGCCCGGGGGAAGGGGCCGCTCGGCTGCCCCCGCCGGCCCGGCCGCGGCCCCGGCGACGCGGACGAGGAGCCCCAGCCGGGCCACGGGAGGCGCCGGGCGACCCTGCCCCGCCCACCCCTTCCCTCCCTCGGGCCGGGGAGCCCGTCCCCGCCGCGGGGACGCGCCGCGCCGCGCCGCTCCTCCCCCGCGGTGCCGGGCCGGGCTGGGCTGGGCCGGGCCGCTGCGCACGTACCTGCCGCGGGCCGGGCCGCGCATCCCGCCGCCGCCTGCGTTGCCTCCCGCCGCCGAAGGAAGGGCGGGCAGCTGCGGCCGCGCTCCCATCAGGCCCCGCGCGGCGCCGGCGGCCAATCAGCGCCGGGCTGCCCCGGCGCGCGGGGAGCGGCGTGGGGGGCGGGGGAAGGGCCGTTGCGCGGCGCGGCGGGGACCGCGGCGGTGCCGGTGCCCAGCGCGAGCAGGGTTCGCGGGTGCCCGAGCCGGGGGAGCGGGAACAGGGCGGGGGCGGCGGGGCCCGGCGCGGCCTCGTGGGTCGGGGGCGCGGCCGGGGCGGGGGCCCTGGGACGGCGGGGACGTTTCCACACGCGCTTCCTTAGCCGTCTGTTGAGTCGCTTTCTGTGGGCAGCACTGGAAGAGGCAAGTCCAGGAGCAGAGCAGAGCTGTTCTCAACTGTGGGACCTGTTTTCCCGTTTCAGTGTCAGACGTCAGCTCTTCTGAAGGCGGCATGTGAGGCCCAGGTGCTCCGGCTCTGTCTCGAGGACAGCTTCATATCGTGCTGAGATAAATTAGGTTACTGTCAAAGCGAGAATACAGAGAACTACTTCCGATGCTCACTTACAGACAACTCAAGTGTTTTATGACTAAAACATAGGAACACGACAGTCGAACTGCTGTATAAAGGTTTCCAACACCTTCCTAATATTTATATGTTCTATCTTTGCCTATAAAACAAATCCTGAAAAAGACTATCCTGGACAGACTTCATTTTGTGTGAGGCAGGTGCTAAATATGCCTCCAATAATTACAGTACAGGACTACTTTCACTGTCCTTCTGGTTCCATTAGGCAACTGGTTGAACTGCTTTAGGGATAATTCATTCAACAACACCCAATTCATTCAGCAGCACTCATATTTCTTTAATTTACATTGCTGTAATGCCCTCCCTTCTGGTGCTCTGGTGGCTGTAAGGTGCTGACTATTCCTTCCCTTTTCTGCCTCTCACCAAAGAACCACATTTTCCCTAGCTCTGTTCGCTACATTTTCAGTTTCACTGTGTAATAATACCCTGACTTGTTTGACCCCTATGATCACTTGTCCAGTGCAGAGAGGACTGGGAAATGGACAATACGCACTGTATTTGTGCTCTCTTTCTCACACCTTCCTAGGTCCCCTGCCCTAAAGTTTTAGGGTTATGGCTATGCAAATGGGAGTATATGAAAAGGTTTTTTTTTTTTATCCTATTTTAAACTTTCTAGAAAAAGAGTTTGGTCCCAAGCAGAATAGGCAAGCCTTTTATGCCAAGTAAGAACAAGCGAGATAGCGCACGTACTTTAGTCAACACAGTAAGCTTCAGACTTCAAATAGTAGAGCTGCTGAGTCTGATCATCTGCCAGACTGTCATTTGTAGTTTTAACTTTGGGAAATTCATCCTTTTAGCTGCTGCTCATGTTCAGAGTAAAACTTACTACTCATATGTACATTATCTGCTATTTATATCGGCTATATAATAACTGGTTATTACTGGGAATCACAATGTAGGATGGGCTTCAAGTAAGTTAATTCAAAGCAAAATAATGGCAGTCAACGCAGAGCCATTGACTAAACTGGAAATACCCTGACATCGATTGCAGAGATAGAAACTGTAAGCTACATCTACAGCTTCGTTTCCCTCATTGAGAACTAGAGTGTTGCTTCCTTTCCAAATGGAAAAAGACTTCGGTGACTAAGCCTTTCCTTCTCTTCAACCTTCTCCCTAGATCCACATCTGCTGGCTAAAAGACTTGCAGCAATGACTGTCCCTTTGCCGAGTGGACCTCTTTCTGTTTGCTTTCAGATTAAACACAGCTATAGCGCACCCCTGGTTATGATACTTCTAGCGGTATATTGCTGGAGGGATGCTGATTTAAATCTTCATCTTTTAGCCAAAATACTAACATCTTTTCCCATGATCCAGCATGGTATCCACTTAAAATAAACATAGATAATGGCAGTACCATACTTAAAGTTTTTTTGGAATGCTGCAGCCAATACTATCTTCTCCAAGAAGCTTCTCTTTCTTTTCCCAGAGTTGTCATAAACCTTTTCAAGTCACCATGAAAATTTGATTCAGGGCTGAATCAGGATTCTGACAGGCGATTGTAGACTACACGTGTGACCTTGGGCCATATTACAGAATAGATTTTTATGCACGCCTGCTCAATAAGGGTCTAATCACAGCTATACAATTCTAAATCTGTCTAACTGGCAGTTTTAAAAAGGTATTGTTAACTACCATTTTTGAAATTTTCATGCAGATGAGTCTCTCAAGCACAAAATTAGCTAATACATTTAAATGCATGTCTGGTAGTTGACAGTATGTCAACTATGTGGTGCTATATGATAGTATGTAGCTGCCCGTTTGTGGCCAAGATCTACCTTCCAGAGGGCGTATCCACAGAAGAAGAAATGATGCCTGTTTAGCTAGTGAGGCTAATAAAACTGAGTAGAGAATCATAACTTCAAATCAGTCAGAGTAAAAATTTCATTAATCTAGTTCAAAACTGCCCCCTACAGAGTATTTAAAACTTTAAATAAATTCCATGTGAAATCCTTCCTTATCAGTTGGACTGGTGTTTAACCCGATTCTGTGTAACCATTCTAACAGCAGGCTAGTCTCCACAGTTTTCCCCTGGGGATCATATCTGGCACTTTCAGACCTTCCAGAAGCAGACCGCTGGACGATCATTAATAAACTTCATTTATAATTTGCTGGTCACATTCACAACAACATCCAGAGATTCTTCTTTGCCTTCAAGAAGAGTTTTTCCATGGTAACATTCATAAAACACATATATGTTAGCAATATACGTAGTCTAATAGTCTGATTTATTTTCTAAATAAATATGTGGTCCTGTACATCCTTAGGAAAATGCTATTTGGTTAAGAGAAGCTTAGCATTGCTAATTTGTGTTTACTTGAGGTTTTTAATTAGGCTGCCCAAATATGTTCAGCAGTCTCTTAAAATAGGCCCTCTTGGACTTTTCTGGCTAGCGAGGCCATATAGTTTAACTCACTTAGATGCTGAGAAAATTTGGATGTTGAAACAGAACCATTGTCTACATTGCAATTGGAGATGTGATTGCAGCACATGAATGTGTACATTTAAAGTTAGCTTTAAAATCATAAGCTGCCCTGCCCATAACACTAGGTCTGCATGTGCTGTAATCTCAGCAGTTTTTTCACAACACTAAGTCAATGAAACAGCAGTTTGAGAATTACATGCTGCTGTATGCTGTTTTGCTGAGACACAGACTGGAGTACAGTCTCGGTCAGCTCCACAGGAGCACAGTTTTTCTCTTGAGTTTGCTTCCCACATGCCATAGGCACCGCAGCAATTAAAGCAAGCCAGAACTGTTAGGGACACCCTCTGTGCACTCCTCGCTGTGTCTTTGCTTTCCATCTGCAAAGCTGCTCTACTGCCACTAGCCCAGTGCGGTTGGATTTGGATCGCTGCAGCTTCCTTTTACATCATCCTCGGCTGGATGTACCGCAGCCAGGAGATGTTAGCATAAACCAAAGCCAAATCAAACCAACTATGGATCGTGTCTCCCAGGGCCTAGACTGTGCTTCCTCTACATCTTGTACAGAATGAACGCATGCTGGCAGTTCATAAATGTCAAATACATAGTAATTAACATAAATTTGTGAATATCTTATATATTTCAGTTTTGGTTAAAAAAAAGTTTTAATAATATCTTTGCTTAAGTAGTATAGGAACATTTTACTTTTTACCAATGCAGAAAATGCATAAGGAGGTAAAAACTTCATTGTATGAATATATCTGTAGTAAAAGTTAACCAAATCTGCAGTTTACTCCTAACTGACATAACTGATCGAGGTGGGTGATTTGTGGAGATGACTCCAGACTATTTTCTGGTCTTGTTTTGCTGCAAGAAATAGTTGGACACAAAAATCTCTGCCTTTTGTGGATAGAAGTATTTGGTCAGTTGACACATATGAAGTCCATTAATACATGAGTTTCTTGTGGGACCAGATATTTCCAGGGGACCTATGAGTTCTGCACACCTTACAGCCATAGAAGATTTCGTACAGACCTCAGTTGAAATATGCAATGGTTATGTAAGGGTCACTATTAGGCAAGCCCACTCTATATTCAAGATTCTCCTCTGGCAATAAAATATGGAGCTCCAGCACAATTCATTGCCTTTTTTATTAGAAGCTTTCAGAATTCTTACTTGGGTTCATTCTGAGTGTTGCAGGGATTGCATCTCTTCATAAGTTCTTTCAAATACTAACCTTTGATGAAGTTACTGTAACTACTGTTTTGAAGATACCATATTGTTTTCAGACTGGAAATTGTATTTAGTAGAATGCAACATAAAACTGTCAATCTACTAGAAAATGTGACATAATAACATGATGCATGACATTGTTTAACTTAATTCTGTAGAACAATTTCCAAATCATAATATAATTACTGTGCTTTTAAGGTAAAATCAATAACAAATAGACAAATCTATGTGGTAAAATATTTGGCAATGTGATCTTTACACCGCTAGCAAAATACTCATTTTGCTTCCAAGTTGACGGCATATCTTTCCTAAAAAAAAAACAGTGTCAATTAGGATTGGGACTAGGAAGAGAAGCAGATAAGTTTTCCCAGATTACAAGGGACTGGAAGAGCCCTCTTCAAGGGAACTGGTGAGTTAAAAAGAGGCAAGGCCTGAAGCTATGGAAAAAAATAAACTGGAAGCTGCAAGAAAGGCTTAAGAATGGAAAGACCAAATAAATAGTGTTTAATTTGTGACATTTCAATGATTTCAGAGCACCTTAAAAAAATCAGTGTTGCTGAGGTGGGGTAACTTCAACGCCCTATTTTGGCAGGATGCACTCTGGAAACGTGCTCTGCAACAGCAGCATTGAGGAAAATGTTGAGAGATTTGATTCAGTTTTTTAATATGTGACAGTATATGCTTTTGTGTGTGTTCTGCTCCAGCTGTAGTGTTTGCAGTGTCAGATGTCAGCATTCTTACATTTACCTCTTGTTCCCTGAGCATTTTTTTAGTATTTTATCATGTAGGGCATCTCAGTGCTCCAGTGCCTTCATGAAGTCCTTTGCCTCAGTCACAAGTTCCTGATAAATTATTACCTGAAAAAGAAATACACAATCTATCAGGTCAGGAGGTATCATTTTAAACAAATGGCTCATTTAAAAATCTTCAACAGTCGCATACATTACTCTTTTCATGATTAAGACATTTTAGTAGTAGTAATAATAATTTTGGTGATTATTGTTATTCTGTGGCAAAAATGTAAATGTTTCGAAGTTTTAAATCAAAAGAACTCTGAGTGTCTTAAAACTCTTCAAACCCTACAGTAGGAACCTTTCCATATTTGAAAGACCATCAGGTTTAAAGGAGGAGTGGAAACTTCATCTTCAAAGGGATACTATAAGTTTCTGACAGAATAGGAGTATGGTAGAAATACTGGGGGTTTTTTTGTGGCACAGTGAATCAGGAGAGTGGTTTCTTATAAAATATTCATATAAATAGTATATTCATTCTGTTATTAAGATCTCATGAGCAAATAGAAGAAACCTAGACTGAGAATGTAGCATGAGAAGCAGAAAGAGGATTTTGCCTGTATTGGAGAGAAGTTATACTTCATGTATGAAGTTTTAGAAGCAATTGCTATACACATATAGATATATACTCTTCCTTGATGGGCATGACTTCAAGCATCTGACTCTAATGGTTATAATGACTAATATATGTTTATAGTGAGAAAAATGACTGTATAAACAATAACTCACTCAATATTCTGTGAAACCATACTAAATCAATTCTCCCTAGTCTCCAAATGAAAGCATGATTATTCTCACTGAAAGTATTTGAGCTGTACTAATACCTAAGTCAGCGATATTATTTTTGCTTCCTGGAGCAGTTTACTCTTTAAACAAATTATGGTTCTGATTCAACAGGATACCTCCTCTTTAATAAACACGTAAGTACATCCTTAAATTTTATTAAAGTCTATTTCCTTGAAGCTAAGTAAAATAAAGAATGCTTTCCAATAGCCCCTTTAATACGGCTGTGCCTACTGGGCAAAGTAGGAACTAACCCATCAAAATGAGGGCCAAATTATGAAGTAATTTGAATGAGACTCTGGTTGACCTTCGGAGGATTTTACTTGATGAAGAATTATGGAATTTGGAACCAAGTAAATATGATTGAAGGGGCAAATGAGAATGTGGTGTTCTCATCACAGTGAACCTCCCTTTCATGGAGTTGCATGCGTGTACAAAGCACAGACAAGTGCAGAAACGGGATACCATTTTTATTCAACCTGACTGCATTTTAGTGCTTTCTTATTAGTCAAGCTGGAGGAGACAGGCAATGAGAAGGAAAGTTCTAATTAGTACATATATTTTGCTTTTGATAACTGTTCAAAATGGCAGATAGAACATTACCTGCATTAAATGCATTTCATACTTATTTCTGATTGTTAAAGAGGTTATTTTAATGAAGTATTAAATTTACATATAAAATTGTTTTCAGCAAAATACCAAGAACTGGATCTGCTAATAAGCTTTGTTCTGGTTGGAAACCAAACAGAACCATGTAGTCCCAGAATGCCAGAAATAGGACAATAAATATTTCTGGCACAGTTTCAAAGGTGCATAATGCCAGACATAGACATGTAAAAGTAATGGCAAGCTCTACAAAGATTATAAAAGAAATAAAATCACAGTTCGTAATTCATATAATCATGTTAAATAGCAGGCTTATAAACCGATTCATATAATAAAATCCACATGTAAAAGTATCTGTGATTTCATTCAGTTAAAGATGACAAATATTAGAAAGCAGATATATATCTTGCAAGCTGAAGGAGAATGAACAGTTGCTTTGTGTTCTTGTTTAGTGGCACAACCTCTGTTAGTCTTCACACATGATTTTGAAATAAGCTTTTCAAAGAATGTGGAATTCGAAAGCATTCAGAATTTCAGAACTTATTTCAGCTCTGAGTATCTTTTACACAACTGTTATTGCTTCAAGTTTTAAATAATTTAAGATCTGAATTTACAATCCCTTCACTTGCAAAATTCCTAGGGAAGTCAACATGATTTTCTCGTAGTGTGTCATAGCTAGTAGATATCTGAAATGGAGCTCAAATGAAGGGATGCTAAAAGTATGCTAAAAGCCTTCCCTTTCTTAAAATAAAGCTATTTGTTTAAATACATGCAGAAGATAGACAGTAAGAAGAATTTCTATTGTAAACACTCCAGTGACTTAAAATGGTAAGATTTAAGGTCATTCCAAGACTGCTTTGGATACACAGGGGTGCTTGGGTGAAATTAATGTCTTAAATTTAAGAACACATTTAGGAACTGTTGTGTTAGAGAAGTATCTGGTGATGGGATTTAGGATGTTTCAGTGTAGGTTATCAGAAATAATGATATATGTTAAAGGGAGTGAATTCAGTTTCTCTTGCACAGTTTTTGTGTACTTTGCATGTTCCATTCATAAACTGACCCACAGTCAACCAATGGACTGGGTAGTGAAAAGTAAGGCCAATGACAGAGCCGTAATGATTTAAAGGTAGAGTGCAGATGGGATGTAGGGGAAGAGAAAAGTCTGAAATAAGGCTTCAATTCTTTAGGCAAAAGAAACCAGAATAAAATGTAGAAAAGGACCTCTGGCTCATTTTTTCAACACAAACAGCACATCAAACTGAGTCTTGTTGCAAATAAAGGAGGTTACCAGGAAATAGTATGTAGTGAAGTCTAGGAGCTTTGCTTTAGGGCAAAATACATATTTTTGTTAGGTCTGAGTTATTTTATTAAGTAATACACATTTATCAATACTAGATCAATTCATTCATGCCAGAAAAGCATAAAAAGACTGCACTGTAATACATTTTATGCTTGACAGTGACTTCAGTTCTTTATGAAGGATGATCTTGTTTTACACATTCATTTAATTATTTTCACTTTAAGACAGCTAGATGCTAATCCTGAACATCTTAACCTAATGTGTAATGAAAACTTACTCGTTCTCACTTTGCTAGTCCGCTATCCTAGCAATTGGTTCTTCAAAACATCCAAACCTCTATAGTGCACTGACAAGATCAGTGGAAAACAGCAATATTTGGCAAAATACTTACAAAGTGATATAGTCTTGTTGTTGGCTCATTGTCTTTTGTTTCTTTCCCTATCTTTAAGTTGTAAGCTGTTTGAGGGCCGTCTCTGTTTTATGCTTCAATGACACATGACTAGCAAATTGGTTTCTGGTTTGGGGATATCTGGAGACTTCCACAGTGCAACTATCCAACTCATATTCTGTCAAGTAATGTACTAAACCATACCTATCTGATAACTATATTGACAAATCATAACCCTTTCTATTTGGCTTGTTTGCTTACTCCTTGATTTTCCAAGCTCAGAAGTTCTCAGTGGCTACAATTTTCAGAAAGGTTTGGTGTGTTCAGATGAGATGCTGCAAAGCCCTGATTTTCAGGAAGTACTAGGCATCTAACCTTTGAAAATCAAGCCTCTCTAAAATGTCTCAGGTTTGGTATCCCGGATTAGAGGAATCCATCCATACTCATTAAGCATTTTTTTAAATCTTGACCTATGGATCTTCCTATTTTTCTAGTAGGTTTTAGGAATATTGCTCTCGATGTATGCAAATTATTTTCCTTTTTTTGTTGCATTATAGCTAAAAATTAACAGCAAAAATAAATCATTACATTACTGCTGAGAAAAGTGCAGGCACCACACATATTTCTAACAATCTATAAATGCATTCCTACAAACTTGTTTATTGGATAAGTCTGGCCATAAATTGGCCAGGACACAGAACTTTATATGAAAAGAGCAGAACATTGAACAAAAACATTATAGGTCCACGGTATTAGATTTAAAGTAAAGTAACCACAAACTCCTAAACATATATCCCAAAACTCACAATCTTTATAATGAAAGGAAAAGACCGCATCATATAACTGTCTTAGCCAGGCAATTCGGCATTTAGCTTGTTTATTTTTCAGTTAAACAAAATCCAAATATCTCTAGGGAAGACAATGCTAATAACAAACATAACCACATAAGCTTTGTATATGAAATTCAATTTTAGCTTTAGTAGGGTCTGTCAAATTGGAAATTGTAGTAAAAAGCCAATAAACCTTAATCAAATTCTATCGCAGAGAGATTGGGCATTTTGTTTTTACCCAGTTTGCTCCAGAATTTCTGGTCTGATCCTGAGTCTTAAAATACTTGCATATTCTATTGATACTTTGCTTAGCTTTGCAACTAATCTACCGTATTTTTTAACTAGGAAATTCCATATTAATAGAAGAAATCCTATTTGATGGGCACAGTAGAGAAAACCAAGAATGTTCACCTTTTTCTTTCTGGTAAAGTTACAAATTTTCTTGAATGTTATCCTTCTCCTCACTGATAGAACTGCTGTTGGTTTCCGTAAGAGCAGGAGTATCTTACGCATGGAATATCCACCTGAAGTCTGCTGATTTTAAATCTCTGCTGAAGACCCTTCATTAGCATTGATTACAAGAGTATGTGCACTGATATCTGTTTATTAAATGAATTATTGTAGAGCTAAAATAATTCTTTGCTTCTTCACACTGTGCTCAGGTGAGCACTGAATACATCTTTCACTCTTCAACATATTTCATTAACTTAGAGTTTACACCTTTTCTATTCTTTCAGTACTGCATGAAATTAGACCCTAATCCTGCATTAGAGTCTGTTTAAGTGGCCTATTTTAGCTGCATGCTTTTCTGAAACTTTATCGGGATCCTGCACAGCTGTAGGGGTCCACACATTACGCGGGACTGAGACCTCAGGCTGTAAAATCCCTTTGTCGGGAGGTATGTCTTGTAACAGCACTTACCACGGCGCATCCCAGGTGCCATCAAAACGCCATCATCTAGTTAAATGTGCCAATTAAAAGGTCAAGGATAGGCCTTGCTCTGCCTTTCAGTTTGGCTTCCTCACTGCTGCTCCGAGGCTACATTTCTGCCGTGTTTAGTGGCTGTGCTCGGCGTCAGGCATGGGTTTAGAGAGCTAACGGGCTGGAGACACTGTTGTCCCTTCTGGGCAGGGCTGAGTGCAAGCTGTTAGCCGGGAGCTGGTTTTCTGGCAGAGGAGAGTCAGTCCTGCCGCGGCCGCGTAGGCGAGCTAAACCGCCGGGAAGGCGAGCCCTCGGACTACACCGTACTTACTCAAAGTCTGTCTGCCATTTGCATTGCCTCTGCTCCTGGCAGTCATTTCTCAAGGAGAAATAAGAAAGAACAAACTGTGCATTTCCCTTTGCGTTCCCTCTGATACCTCTATGACACAGATCTATTTGATTACCTGGCAGTTTTAATCTGTTCCTTTTTTTCCCTTGTCCTTCACAATTTTCGCAGACTAGCACAACTGCCAGAGTGTATGTTTTTTATTTACCACTGCTTCTGTAGTATCTGAGCTGTACATTGGTCTGGAAGATCTGTTCTGTTTGCTGAATTGTATAACATCCATGCCTTCAAAAGTAGCAGAAGAAAGGAGAAACCCCACAGGCTCTGTCTTTTAAGGGTGATGAAGCTGCATAAGGCATTGAGGGGGGGCAGTCAGAGCTGAAAAAGTTAAGCATGTGTAAAATACTAGACTCATCTGGTCTGGAGTCTTCCTTGGGCCTTGAGATACTTCCTGACTGTCTCGCTGCTTTACTAAAAGGCATGTCGGTTATTAACTTAGATCTTATTAAGTACATTTTCATATTTTGAGCTAATTCTACCTTCAGAGGAATACAAAGAGCTCTTGACCGGAGCAGAATTTTGTGCAGAGAGAGCTACACAGTCTGTGCCAAAGACCAGACCTTCCGTCATCACTGCCATCGTGGCAACAGCTTTGGTAAGCTTCAGAAAACGTCAGCAAGGCAAGAGGTAGCAGCACCCCTGTTCTTGACTCCAGATCCAACCAGGAGAAAAGGCACTTCACTGGTGCTCAGAACTGTCACAGCGCTCGTGGTGTATATGTAAAATACTTTCACTTGTGAAAAGGGTCTATGTCTTGTCTGCTTGCAGGTCCACCAACCAACAGTTCCTTCAGTTCGTTTTCCAGCTTCCAGAAAGTCAATTTGTGTGGCCGTGAAAGCAGACAGCCCAAAGTGAGACCGCTTCCACCCATAACAACAAAACCAACCACACTATTTCCACTGAGCCCAACACTGATCACCCACTTAGGCCTGAGCTGGATTTCCCCTTAGGGATCAGGCATTACAGAGGAGACGTTCATTCCCTGTGCACAGGCATAGCAAGCCTCCTTTGCAGAAGGGGGCTCGTCCGGAGGAGACCGTAACTGGTTGGTTATATTTTTTAAATCTCTGTTTTTGAAATGAGAATTCAGTGATCCACCCAGCTGCATACAATTAAGAGCAGCAGCGCAGCATAATAGGGTGAGGAACTTTTAATGGGTGTTTATAGGTTGAAAGCATCAACCTCTCTCTTATATAAAAGAAGCAGCAGAAGAAAAGTAAGTGCTGAAAGATAACTCAGAATTCAGAGTGCCCTTGTAAAGGGAAGATCAGTTATCCTAGAAGTTTCAAAATGCCAGGCCTTCAGAAGACCTCTGTGTTTCTGTATCACTAATAAGGAGAGTGGGAAGCTACTTTTTTAAAAGTTACTCCAAAAAAAAAAAAAAAGTTGCATTAGTATTTCTTAGCTGCTTGGAAGGTTAAAAAACATTCCGGTGAAAGGGGTCTAGATTGAGGTATGTGAGGTAAAAACAAATATTTCTCCATAAAATCGCTACACTAGCATAAAGAGAAATAGTTAGTAAACTTAAGGTGGGAATTTAGGGAATAGTATTTTTGCTTTTCTTTAAAACAGGAAATACTGTTTAGGCATTTTATATAGGGGGTTCTGCATTTGTGAAGGGATAATTTGCTCTAAAATATGTGGGCAACCAGCCTAAATTCTCTAATTGAGTAGTTTGCTTATAACCCCAGGCCATTAGGTGAATGTAAACTATTACAGGCTTAGTAAGAAAATAGTCCCATTAGGATTTTTGTATTTGTATGTGGTGGTGGGTTAGTGTGACTGTTTCCAAAATCATGGATTAATGAAAAGGCCTTTTTTTTCTGAGTTTGCAAATACCTGCTCTGAAATTCCAAAACTCAAATTAAGCTGAAAAGTTCTTTTTTGTTTTTATCAAAAAATACAGGATCAAGGCTTAACTATGAGTTCTAGCGTGAGTCATCTAGGATAAATCACAGGCATGCCTACAATCTTTAGAAAATAAGTATTCCTACAGTAATATATAATTTGGTTTTTGCTCCATATTTCATAAACTCTCCTTAATTTTGAGTGCCCGCTATTAGTGCAATAAAAAATGTCCTCTCTCCTATGAGAAAACTATGATCTTTCTGGAAGGATAAGTATTTAGCCTTCATGCTTTGTGCATGTACCTCAATGGCTAATGTTAAGATGTCACACAAGCTGCTTGTAGATTCATATTTCTTTAAGGAAGGAGACAACTTTATGTGCAGCTTCTTTTATACTGCTAGTATTAAATCTTGTGCCTCTTGCTACACAATACATCTCTCGGTTGAATAGCCTATTGCTTTTCCTGTTCCCAGGCAAATTTTACCCTATCACATTTTATTTTTAATAGCCACTGTGTATATGTAATATGGTAAGATATTAAGAAAAGGAAACATACTTTTAATTAAAAGTAATAGGAATGAATAACTTGTGTATAAATACATTAGAAGTCAGCCCTAAATTAACTGATAGCTTTCAGCATCTGATGCCCCTCCCCCCAAAAATGAGACCCGAGAGTACGAGAAGCTCCACAGCTAACGAAAAGAGAAAGGTCCTGCAATAGCTTTGATACAAAAGAAAGTATAGGGAAAGTAGCTGTGTGCAGGGGCAGGCAGTCCAGCTGAAGAGAAGGAGCGGCGTAAGTAGTTCAGCATCTCTCAGGCTATGGAAATGCTCCTCTAGCAAAAGAAATGCCAGTTCTTAAGACTGCTGCAGTTTTCATGTAAATTGGCATGTTTGTGAGTATAATAGAGACTGGAAGCATCAGGGAAGAGAAGCAGAGATCAAAACATTTTGCATCCAAAAATGTTTTGTAAACTGAAGCAAAGCTGAAAAAAGAAAGCTACATGCTGAGAAACAGTGCTATGGCAATATAGAAATAATCCGATTGCTCAGGGGATTAAAGGGAATCACCCCAAGAGCAGCTTCCTATAGAATTAAAAAATGATGTAATGGGGATTTATTAAAAATAGATTGGTCACGTGGCTTGCTCTGCTTTTCTTATAATGCCAAAAGATCATAGGTTGTTGTTGTTTCCCCATTATATCAGCAATATAAAGGATTTTGTTCAGTAAGAGCAATAAATAGGAGAACCCTATTTTGAGGATTTAATGAAGAGAAAAGCACTGTGAATCCACTAAAATAAAGCACAAATAAAATAAGTGTGAACACAGAATAGGTAGGCCTTTAGAGCACAGGCAGGAGGGAGCACTATGTACAATGGTAGGTTGCTCTGGCTATATCTAGAGGATATGGTACAGATGGAAAAGAAAAGCAATAAAAGTCAAAACTGAACAGGATAATCTGAATAGGTTATCATGAAAATCTACCAGTCAAGAGAGAAACTGAAAATTACAGATTTTTTTCCAGAAATGTTAATCATATTGACATCACAAACTAATCCGCTTCAAACTTTCCTCCTCGCGAACAAACCCTTCCGCCGTCCTTCCCACGTCATCCTCCTTTCTATCCACCCTGCCGAGGCAGCACCTAAGACCTCATGAAATTGTTCCAGGTCTCGATGCTATAGCCTGGATCCACGAGCCCCACAGTTACAGCCAAAGGCAATTGCAAGGAAAGGTGAAAGGATATTCAGACCCTCTCTACAGGCGTAGAGATGCAGTGCAGCGAGCGCGTCTGCCCTGGGGAGATGGATCATATTCACCATGGGATGGAAACTTTAGAAAGTGTAACTACTGAGCCTCTACATGTTGCTACTCAGCCTGTGTGAATTAAGAGGATTATTTATTGGACAAATTGGATAAAGGCACATCCCTAACTCAAGGACAACTTCTCTGCTAATTTTAAGCAGTTCATCCAAAGCACAGGGAAGCCTTAAGGTTGTTTTTTAATTTTTACTTTGGGAACATATTTTTCATTAATGCAGTAGCTAAATTTTTGGTGCTGAAATTTTCAACCACCAGTCAAAGGCAAATACACAGACATTTCAGTCTGAACCGTCTAAGTCTGAATATCAGAGACAATGAGCTCTTGTAGGAGGTGCTGGAAACCTTAGCTATAAGCAGTACTATTTGCACTACTTAAAATGAAGACCCAAACTCATATGCAGACAGTTTGATAGCTGTAACTGTGCAAATTCAAGTGCTTCCCTGGAATCATGAATGAATTTTCATTTTTTCCTTAGTGTTATCTCTCCTGACATCAGGTCTCCAGCAAGCTTGGCCATTAGCTCCATTTTAGGCTCCAGTTTGCCACAGAAAAATAAAGTTGGTGCCGAAGAGCGGGTAGTCCCTCCAGAGGAGATTAGAAACCAACTCTGAAGGTGGAACAAGGAACATAAACTGAACACTGATCCCCTGCACATAAAAACAAATGAAAGCTTTACTAACTTCATCAAACACTCATGATTTTCTTGCTGTGCAAAAAGGCTGTGCTGGAAAAGGTGCTGCTTTTGCAAGAAGGCTGCTGGTGGGATGAGGCTGGGATCCTGTCAAGAGGACTCGTGCTCTTTGGAGCAGAAAGAGCAGGCAGGGAGCGTTCTGGAATTTGCCTGCAAGGGTACTACTGAATCCCCCTGCCTCCGGCTCTTCCCGTCCAGCCATCCAACTTAGAAAAACAAGTACCACAATGGTACAGAAATGCCTCGGTTTCATACGTACACCCCAAATGCCTCTCTTACCCAGTTATGCTGCCATCACCCTTCCTTGCCGGCACCTCGCTGTACGCAGTCTGGCTGTTTCCAATGTCAGAAGCAAGACACTGCCACCTTGAAAATATGGGGGAGGAGGGGAATTTTGCAAACCTTCCAATACTTAAGCAAATTCTCTTTGGCAGGATTCACATCCCCTCTTCTGTTTGCTTTTTTGACTGTCCTACTAGGAATGTTTGCAAAACAAGGAATTTGAAGTACACATGCAAAATACTTGCGGTCAGCGTCAATATGAGAATTGAGTTTCATAAGGAAATACCTGAAAATTTCCTAAGAAAACTAGAAAAAGTCACAAGAAGTCTGAATCAAATAATTATAATCACTCAGCCTTGGAAAAGAAATATTATGAAGCAAAATATAATAATAATAACTACAACAACAATAGAGGCACTGGAGATTAAATTTTGTTAAGAAAATAAATGGGTATTTATTACCCTCAGAAGTTTTATGAAGGAACTCCAGATGCTGAGTACTTCTGAAAAATCAAACAAGTCTAACTGTGGAAAGGCAAAGTGAGTTGCCTTCAATCAACGTAGTTCTGATTTGCTGCATAGGATTTCTCAGTGAAAAGATTTCTCAGGACAGACTAATAACAAAATGTCTATCAGCTGTTAATTTTTGAATATAAGAAGCATGTGGCAAAGCAAGGGTATGGACAGATTTCAAAAAGGAAAGGAAGAAGATTCATGAATCAATTATTTTTTAACGAGTCCTGTACTCTTGTTTCTACAGAATTCCAAGTCATCTTTCCTCTTCTCAGCTTTTCCATAACCTCATTGCGCAGGGGTTTGAGATGAGCTTCAGCTCTCGTGTCAGTGGAGGCACATCTGGACTGAAACTGGCATGTCTCTCATCTGGTGCTGTCCATCTACGTGGATGTCGTGTTCCAGTCTTAATCTCTGCTTAGACCTTTTGATTTTAAGTCTTAATGTTATTGTAGCATTAAACTGTTCTTTGAGATTATGTTTAGAGTATGATGAACTCACAAGAGACCTGCTTTTAAAAGTACAGGCTGGACGTAAACTTCACCTACTATGTAGTTGTACCATGGATACAGGAACTGCATCTAGCTTAAACCCAGGGAAGAAAGACCCAGGATCAAAGCCAGACTTTGTAGACATATTTAATTATGTATTACTGGTAAGGCAATAAAAGCTTACAATATGGGCTCTATTCACAAAAAGGACGTTGTTTTGTCATGTTCTTCTTGTAAATTCCTTATGCATGACTCAAAGTGTCATTTTACATGAGATTCATAAAGACAAATGTCAGTTCTACATGGGTGTACCAATGTGTTACAGAGTTTAATCAAAAGCAAATGTATATGTTGAAATCGTATGTGTCATTAAGAGCATTTTTGCCCATAAATTGGAACTCCTATTGTGGTCAACAGACTGAACTCCTATGCCATAAAGTTGCACTAGGCCTTCTGCATTTCCTGAAAAAGTATACCAAATGATTTCTAAATGCAGTTATTAAACAAAACATTCTCCAAGGGAACTATTATCTAAGGGAAGTACTTTGGGAAGATTCTCCATACTTTGCATTCCTACTTCCATTTAAAGTATTGTCAGAGAAATCTTGAACAAAATGAGAGCTAGAGCATGTCCTAAGACTGTTCGGTTTTAATTTTTATGAGAAAAAGAAAGCTAAAGTAGACAGCCAGAAAATTCTGCTGAAAGAATTAGGAGGTATGTTACTGGAAAAGGAGGTCAGGGCCAGCACAACAGATAGGTTGGTGTTGAAGTACTGTGAAATAGAACACTGGCGACACGCTGAATATTAATTTTTGCAGCTATCACAGCAAGGCATCAATGCATCACAGCTGTATTAAAAATAATAGAAAGTTTGCTTTTTAATACTGACTTAGGAGAATAGTACACACAAATAAAATGGAATATTTAAAAATACGAATTACAGTCACAACTAGTGGTCAAAGATGAATACACAGGAAAAAAGAGATGCTGAGATAATTCTAAATGTGGCGTATTTACTCTCCCATCCTATGCAGCAAAGTACAGACAGCCATACATCACCTGATTTCAATTAACAAATAAACTCCCATAAACCAGAATTTACTGTTAAAGGGATAACAGTGAGTAAATAATAATCAAATGAGGATTACAAGGAAGAAGTCAGCATCTGAAAGCCGAGACAACCCAGGGATTGTCTAGATTTTTAATGGATAAGTTAGAAACTCTAAAAATATCATACAGACAGCCAGGAGCAAACTGATAGCATACGTTCATAAAGCAAAGGGAAGAACACATTATTGCTGTTTTGTAAAATACTTTAAAATGTGCATCACTGGCCAGTGTTGACTCTGCAGATGAAAAAAGAGTTTATCTGCTGTGAAAGAGATACCGAGGGGGGGAAAAAAAAATCAACTGCTTTTAAAGTGTCATTAGTACTAATTAACTGTATTTGATTCCAGAAAAGCAAAAAGTATTCAGAACTTGATTCTGAATTCTGATATACATCTCAGTTGATTCCACTATAAATTCTTTATGGCAAAACTGCGTGAAAGTCGGATTCTTGGTTTCAGTTGCTATTTCTGTTCACGTGTCTTTTGATTGCTCAGGGGAACTTAAGGTTGAAATTCTCTTCCCCATCAGCTTTCCCCCACACAGCCACATTCTGCTGGGGTGAAATCATTTTTCCCCCCAGGAAAATACCATCAGGCTCATACTCCGTTTACATACCACCATCTCCCTCCCTTTTTGCCCTGTTCCATCCGTCTTTTTTCCACCACCATGTGTTTCCATAGACTTGTGGGGTGGTTGACAGGAACAGTAAGGAGGAGGAAATATTTTAAGCAGGGACCGTGATCTTCATCCATCCAGAAGAAAGATCTATGTTTGGAAGCCTTCTTTCATCCATGGAGCTAAAGATACGATCTTGGTCATTTGCATTAATTCCTTACTGCCAATGAGAGGGAGCATCATCCTCTCCTTTACGCACTCAGGACTGTTTCTTACTTCTCACGTGAAGCATTTCTCTGCTCTGTGGCTCAAGACGTGAGGCAGAAATCTGGCCACAGCTGAGCGCTGCCACACCACTCCCATGGCCGCAGCGTGCGGGCGGCAGCTGGAGAAGGCTTCGACTGGGGCCGCTAAGTGGGGCTCTCGCGTGGAACAGATGTGACACATCTGCACAGCACATCTGCCCTGACTCAAAGCCCTCTCACGCATGTGGGATAGCTTTGACGTGGCTGGGAGTAGTTCCCACTCACAGCAGTTGCCACTTATGCAAGTCACATTTGTCCTTTTTTCTTTTTCCCTCTAATTCAAGTTAGAATTCAGATCAGGCAAATGTAAATTATCCCATAGAAAACTAAATACAGCAACTACTCAGAGAAAGTAGATGAGATCATATAATGCTTCCGTAAGTTGCGATTAGACAGCCAGCAACTTCACTTGTAAATATCAGGCTTAAAGGATAAAAGGCCAGTGAATGCTTTCTTCATCAAATGCCTTGGAAAAAAAAAAAATATATATATATATATATATATGTGTGTGTATATATATATACACACATACATATATACACACACACACACACACACACACCCCTACCTTTTTGTAAGCTGTTCTAGAAAATAATTTCAAAAGGCTCATTCTAATGTCATAATTTTTTCCTCCATTACATGAATGTAGATTTTTAGGAAACATTAAGACACTTGCTTTTTTGTTTTCCCCCTCCCCCTCCTCCCCCACCCCCCAAGTTAGAGACAACTAACAAAATAGTAGGATTCTTTTTAGGGTGAAATTTCCTCCTTTAGCACAGAACTTGCATAGGACCGTGCGTTATACCTGTTAAAGCTTTATTTTGATGCTTTGAGTTGCGCTTATCCCTTGAGCTAGTGTTCTGCAAAGCAGTACATTTAACCAAGATTCCTATTGACCTTATTAGGCTTTAGCCCAGGTCCTTAGTGAGAGGTGTGTCAGCTGTATCATGACTTACTTCTGCTGATACAACAGCACGGTGCTCCCTGGAGGATGCCCCGTGCCTCATTCGCTTGCTACAGAGTGAGCCCGCAGTGGAAGAGAAAAGAACTCGCACACAAGTGAGATAAATAAAATTACTAAATACTAATGTCCAGTCACCATGAGAGAAATAGAATTAGTTACTATTAATGTTCAATCGTAGCTTTGCCTTGCTATGTTTTCTTGTTTTCTGTGCATTTCAAGACAACAGACCACTTGCAAGAACAAGTGAAATCTTCAACCATATCTCTCAGGAAATGTTGAAGATTTTCACAGCAACATATACACCTTGCCCCCCACTTTTTACTACTAGGCATATTTGGCAGAAAACAGGTTTAGGATGTTTAACAGGGGAAAGTACAGCCCATTTGGAATTCAAAAAGATTAGGGGTCCGTTTTTGTTTTTGTCATAGAATCTGTCTTCAACCAGTCACACATGTATGTCTGTTTTTCCACACTTCACATAATAATTACGGCATCACTCTGAATTACTAATTTTCCAGCATTAGCTTTCTGTCCTTGGCTGAAAAGTCCTCGAAAAGAGTAAGCTTTCATGTTCAAAAAAAGTGTGTGTTTATTCTGGTTATTTCATTTGATAAAAATCACAGCCTATTTAGGTAGCTTCAGAAGTTTGATGCTGTAATTAAAATATAACAGATAATGCATTTCCTGACTTCAGCTGAAAGAAGAGAAATGGGAAGAAAGATGTTTTATACAAATATATACATAATAAGTATCATTAAAGAAAAAATACTCCTAAGGCACATTATATAAAGGTACATTTACTTATAGATGTGAGAAAGGGCTATTGGCTTTTTGAAAGCAGAAATTAAGGATAACTTTCATACCCAAGTTCACAGTATAACAGAGTTATTAATTTCCCAGTAACACTTTTCGCATCTTTATAAGGACTCTGCTTAGTTTTGATTTTTCCATTCTGTATGGTTCTTTTGTCCTACAGGTGCATTATAGGAAGCACATCATGTCTTCACAGCAGTGAATACCCAGTGAACACCTCTGTCCCACTAACAGAAGATATGATCCCCTGAAAGGTGGAATTGTCCAAAACCTCACAGACAGTCCAGTTAGACTCGTAGCAACACAGCTGGTGCTTTGCTTCTCAGTCTGGGAGTCATGCCCCAGTGTCAGGGAAGCTCAGCCGCCTGTTACTGCCACCCTGCTAAACGGGAAAGTGTCTTCAGGGGCTGCTAGGAGCAAAAGAGGGTTGGTGCGGAAGACCTGAGAATTACTGAGCATTAAGGTAAATGCATCCTAACAAATAAAATTTGAAATACCAATCTGTAACCTAGGCATATAAAAATATTAATTATGAAGACATTTTTCACAAAAGCAAAATAGTTACAAATGAAGGCTCTTGCACCAAGCATGAACTGGATCATTTTGCACCATCTGCTAGGCGGGAGCCAAATGTGTATTTGGACACCACTCAGTGAGGACAGAGTACTATTTCAATCCATAAAATACTTATGAACACTTTTTTCAGGTATACCTGATATCTCCACATCTAATGCTAAGAGCACCATGCTGCTGGGAAGGGATGCATTTGTACCACTGTGGAGCACCTGCACGTGCACACCCCGTCAGGTCGCCCACTGAAGAAAGGTGCTGGAATGAGCTATAAAAGACTTATCACATCAGGTGCTGGAGTCTGTGTACTGCTCTCTCCAATGCTGTTTAAAAAAGCTCCAACTAAACAATTGTCTGTTATATATGCTGAGAATATGGCTTCCTCTGTGCCGGTCAGAAAGCCACAGAATACTACATTTGCAAGAGCGACCAAGCCATACAGCACCAGCAAGAAACACTGGAGCTTTATAACACAATTATAATGGCTTCCCTGCATATCTCTTCTGGGTATCATAAACTTCTCTCATTTACTGTAGAAGTAATTCCATGAACTCTCAGCTGGGGTGCTCAGTATCACCCAAACAGTAAATGGGAGAAGTTTATGATACACGAAAGAGACAGGCAGGGGAGCAGTTACAAATGTATGCTAGCAGTGTGAGAACCTGGTGGAAGAAACTAAACTAGTTTCCAACCTGCTTTAATATTGGTTTAACAGCCAGAAGAAAAAGCTTCATTATTTAAGCAAAGTATAATGTAAAGTTTATATTAAAACCCTGTTTAAATAATGAAACTTTTTCTTCTGGCTGTTAAAGTTATATGAAAGATAGCTGAGAACTGTTTTCATGCTCCTACATTGGCCTCCCACCTGCCAGTGTCACAGATGACTTTACTTTTCAGCAAGATGGCAACTATTAGCACTCAGCTGAAAAATATCAACTCTAATGAAGAATGCGTGATAGAATCCCACAACACTTGGCAATAGCATGTACCACTGACAAAGTGTTTATTTTTCCATGAATTATTCAAATATTGTTTTAGCTGTGTTGATTTTGAGACCATTTCCTACTTATTTTGAGCCATGAGTTGGATGACTTGACTGGCAGAATATCAGGGTTTCTTTTAAGGACACGAAAACTCATGCAGTGAGCAGCATGCTGTACTGAGAATATCATAATATACCCCCTTAATTTCCCCAAGAAAACATTTCACTTCAATAAACACAGAAAACATTTTCAAGAAGAGAGCAAGAGAGAAAAGTCACAACAACTCTGAAAAATCCCTAGAAGCTTCTCCTTTCGCCTGCCTCCCAGGAAGAGTCACAGGTTAGGCCTCCATCAGCACATAGTACAAACCAGAAGGGCTAGGACCTGACAGCTGCATCCTACAAATTTCAGGGGGTTTCTGCTTTTACTAGCTCTAGTTTGGTCCCACGGACTGAACACCCATTTGTGGCTGCTGTGCTGGGAGATGCCATCCAGGTTAGTTCATCTGAAATGAATCCAGGCGTGCTCCAAGATCACTCCCCAAGGCAAAGCAAGCACAAGGAGGGGGACAGCTGGAATACTCCCTGCAGAAGCACACTTCTAACCCAAACTGAAACCCTAAGGTAGCTGCACTCGCACTGCGCAAGGTGCACACATGCAGAACCAGAGCAGTTCTGTGTCCCTATCAGGTAAATCTCAACACGTCTGCCATCTCACATAGAAACCTTGGGTTTTAAGGGACCGTCCCTCTGTAGCCCTTTGATCACCCAGATGAACTCCTTCATCCCCACCGGTGGGCCTGGTGATGCACCCAGCCTGTCTCCTAGATGAACAAGGGAACCAGTTTGTGTCCCAAATCCTTGCTTATCCACCCACAACCTCAGCTAATGTGTTTCACCCGATACTTGCATAACACTAAAGTATTTCTTTCCATATCAATACACTACTACCTACTGTCTCACATATAACGCTACAAGACAGGGGCTTGGTTTCATTTCTGTTCTTCTGCACATCCACAATGAAGACATACTGAAAGCACAGACCAAGGACGATCAAAAATTAATCAAAACCCAGTGGCAATTCCATACCTTATGACACTGAACGAATTGATGTGTCTGGCTTGTCGGACAGCCTGGCAACTTGATAACATTGTTTTAAGTAACCCCATGGAAAGTGATAAAGTCTATGGCAGAATGCTTCACCCTAGCAGGGAAAGGCAAAGCAAGATCTAAGAGCACAGGCAATTTCAAGGATATGTCTAAACTGCAATCAAATGGAGGCACTCTTGAGCTAGATTTAAACTCTTTAGCTTTGGGTGTTGGCAGCATAGCAGGGTGCTCAGTGTGGAATAATACTGACTCCATCAATAGGTGTTGCATTTACCCAGGTTTTTGGATGGGTCCTGTAATCTGCATGCAGCGCTGCGCTGTCAGAGCTACACCTCTAGCTAATTTAAAGGTCATTAGAGTGTGACTGTATGAGCTGCAGGCGCAGCAGTGTTGATATTGTGCAGAAGCCTTGAGTCAGAAGAGAGCAGGGAGTGGGGAGCATGCTGTCCGTGCTTGCATTCGTGCCATGCGTGATAGATCTCGTGAGTCACTGCCAGCACCTTCGGTTGTGATTGTCCAGAGCAAGAGATGCATTGCAACAAGTTGTCTCATCTTGTTACAGAGCCAGTTATGATGAGATTTTACATTGCCAGGTTCAGAGGTTTGCTAATGGATCTGGGGTATTTTGTCCTGACAGATCTTTTTGTAGATGAAGTGCTGATATTTCTGGCAAGTCAAAGTATTTTTTCTATAATGAACAGCTGGGGCCAGAGTATTGCCTCAGCCAACTGCAATAGTCACCTACTTTTTCACTCCACCCTTGTTTCCCTGTTTCTTTATACATGGAAGGGCAGCAGCAGCAGATTCAGCAGAAACATAATTTTAATTCAGCTTGTTAGTCTGACCAATGAGAACATTAATATGTTACTGGGGGTGCCAGAAAAGGAAAGTCCAAACCTAAATACAGTATGCAACTCCCCACCCCCCTCCCAGAAAAAGCGCAAAGTACCTTCTGCAGTTCAGCTCCTGCACAAACTCCTTCAGCACTGCCATTGCCATTGCCATTCCCCCAGCTGCTTCATCCAACACCCCAGGCAGGCAGTAAGCCATAGGGTTCAAAACTTCTCAATAGCAGCTTGTCTTCTTTTCTTTTAGTTCACAAGCATTTTCAACCTGTAGTAGAAGATACTTTTTCTAATAAGTACAGTAATGGAATAGGGATTTTGATAACAAGGCACTTCACCACTGCCCTCACCAGTATGCTTGGGGTCCGCCAACATAAGACTCTCTATGGAAGCAGCACCCTTTAAGCACTAGCTTAGGGCAAACCTCCTTGACCTGCAGCAGTTTGATGAGGGTTATTTGAGCCCTCAGGGTTCCAGAGAACAGGTGACAACCATGAGTAATTAATCAGAACGGTCATCTGAGCTGCCAAAATGTTTTTTTCCACCAACTAATCACCTGGAGTTCCTGCTGCATGAAAAATCTGCAAATGTCCTTCAGTAGGATTGGGTAAAGACTGTAATAAATACTTGTAAACTTCTGAATATAATCCATTCCTACAAATCAGCACCTCTTTTTGCTTTTTGTCATGGGGATGTACTTATCCCCGGGAATGCATTCCAGGGTATACTAGCTGACATGGCTACTACACAATTATAAATTATGGAATTTTTGCTCTTAACTGAGTATCTTTTTTAAATAATCTATCTTAATACAGTTTCCCTTTTCTTGTTTATCCATTGTTAATTTTATAGTAAAACTAGCCCCTTCAATGATCAGAGATAGATCATCTATATAATCTATTTTGTGGAGCTTCGTGAAAAGCTTCAAAGCTTATCTCTACCATTTATTAAAGAACTCTAATCTCATTTCACCTATGTCCAGGCATTGAGAAACAAAATAATCAATGTAGCTGTTAGTAGCAGTCTAAGTTAAGCCTATTAGGACAGTCTGCAAAGGTCTACGAGGAAAAGTCTACTGGAAGATTATGCAGATGGTAGATAGTAGATATAGCTATGATTTGCCCCAAGAATTTGGCCCCCAAAAAGTCATGATCTGGCCAAAAGCGAGCTATGTAAGCATATTCAGTTATTCAAGCAGGACATCCAACATTCAAGGATTCACTGAAGATTTATCAAAACTTGTATGGAATTTTTCATTTACAAACTAATTACATAGACCTATTTACACAGCAATACATTTTTTATTCACAAAGGTAAACAATAGTCTGTAATTTAATAAGTGAATTGAGATTAAGTTAATGAAAGCTAAATACAATTTTAGCTTAAAATTATCTTGATTTTAGTTAAACAAATGTTTAGTTTTCAAAACATCATACAGAAAGTGCTCATACAGAATGCGTGAAAGCACTGCAGCGTATTATGGTATATGGCATGCCACTCTCCCGCATAAAAAAGTGTATTGCACTCTGATTTTATCATCTGAATTGTGATATCTAAGTTGTGCATGCACAGACGAGAAGTTCTTAATTCCATCTTTTTAATAAGCAGCATGTCATATGTGTTAATCTCAGGCATTTTTTGGACATGGCCTTTCCACAGCCCTGAAGCTCTTTACCGGGAAGCATTACGTAGTACGGAGTCATGCTCCTGTGCTCCTGAAGAAAGGAGAGAGTTAAATACCAGATAAAACCCCAAGGAAAAGAAACAGATATGACAAAGTGCTGTTACCCTAGGAGCAAGATGTAGCAATACATATAGGTCAAGTAGATACTAGATCTCAGCTACATTATTTGTGATTGCAACAATCATAAATAGGATAGGAGAAATGGCGAAAAGTATATATCTGTCTTTCTGATGTGGCATAAAACTGACATCTTGCCCATTTCTTGACGTTAAAGATCCCGCTGCTAAATCTGGTTTTCTTTTTTTTTTTTTTTTTTTTTTTTTTACAGAAAAAGGGTTATTTTTCATGGAGCAAAATGGTAAATTTCTTGAAGTAACACTGCATTTCATAAACAGATATTTTAACCGACATTGTCAAACAAATAATGCTTTATAAGGCTCTATAAATGATTCAGTACATGTCTGAAAAACAACTTTTATTCGCTTTTAGCTCACTGAAATTTTACTATTCGCTCTATGAGGTTTAGTGGCTGCAGATGTGAGTCAGAAATCCTTCCTCCTAGTTTTTCCTTCTCATTCACCTTTCAGAGTGGATTAGTCATCTTCAAATGGTTTAGGACTCTGCCATGAGAAACGGGCCACTAAGATCAGCAAGGACAAGAGAGACAATAGAAAATAAACCCTCTTTCCTCAAGGAAAACTATATTGCTTTCTCTCAAAGACATCAAATCCATTGAAGCGAAACTGTCTTCTCAATTCCCACCCTTTCTCTGCTTTCTCTGGAAACTATCTCCTACTGATTCCATACATAATTCCATACATATGTTTAAATAATATGCCATAAGCAACTCTGTGAAGATAATGTCATTAAGCACACAGATACATAATCGGGTCAGACACTAAAAGGCAAGGCCTCACTCGCCCTCTTTGCTTTGTCTGAAGCTCCGCAAAATTAATTGAGTTGTAATATTCGCCTCCCTCAAGCATTTTCCATACATGTATAGGAAGTGAAAAACTGGCAGAAATGTGAATTTCGTATTTTTGACAGAATTTTTTTTAAATGGCAAACTCATGAGAGTAATGAAAGTGCTACAGTCTTTCCAATGGCAATTGCCCAAACCCCAAGAGCTGGACAGACCCCAAGAGCTGGACTGACAGCTCTGATGCATACTAATAGCTGCTTTCCAGATCTGAAATCTGAATGGGTAAAAGGATCTCCACGTTATGTTTGGAATAGTTGTGTGGTGTGGCTGGGGACTGATCAACACTGAAGGGTAGCCAAAGGTAAACTTGCAATCCACTGAAGCTAAAGCAATGTGCCCGTTGCTCTGTGTGAAAACTATGCTACAGATTCCTGTTAGTCCTTTGACCACATTTCCTCTTCACATATAGAAGAGCTTTGGGGCCTTTATGCTTCCTTCTGAAAATGTCTTGTTTCTCCCAAATGGTAATCACATTGTCTTCGAGGGTTCACATTTCCTTGGTTTGGGCAGTAAAACAAAACTCATGGAACATAAAAAACAACCCATCTGACCAAAACCCAAAGAAACCAATCTGCTATGCATTCATAGAGCCCCAGCATTGGACAAAGAGATGGTCAAGGAGGAAGCCATCAAAGACGGGACTCATTATTGCTCTATGCTGTGAGAAAGCTGAGCACGTCGGCGTGCCATTTGACATGAGCTGTGGCAGCTTCTGGCTTCCTCTAACATCTTTTCAGAACTCCAAGTATAAGTATAGATACAAGTAGGTCTACAAACAAGTCTCTCCAAGTTGAACAGCTTGTGTGATGAGCGGTGTGGCCTTCATTTCCTTTAAAATGTCTCATGTCACTCTTAAAATTGTCCCTTGTTTGGACTTGCTTCTGCTAATGGAAAACCCACAGTGATAATGAGTAAGCGTCTAATAAACTGAAATGATAATCCATGCTTTGCTCATTTATTTGTATTCACAAGAATATGCAAGTCTCTCAAAACTATAAATTCTGTACTTAGCAAGCTCATGAAAAAAGCTATGTTACTCCCAGGGTTCCCTTCTTTCCCCTAACTTGTATGCTTCATCCACAGGTTGTATCTTCTCTTTGAGGCACAGCCAGATTTTTGATAAGCAGCTAAAGTGAACAGTAAAAAAGTAACTTGACATTTTTGTTCAAGCAAACCATCATAAATCATGTAGCCCAGTTGTGATGAATTGACAGGTACATAGGTCTGATCTAAATCCCACAGATTTCACTGATTTTTAGATCAGGCCCATAATGGCTATTTGGGACTGTTGAAAAGTCTAAGCTCTCACAAGCAATAAGATGAGGGAGAATAATAGTCTTACGCTGGGAGAATGGGAAGAGTAGACATGAGTAAGAGTAGAAGGGCTCAGGCTTGGTGGAAAATCAGAAGAGGGATTTGTGACCTTTACAACACACTCACTTTTTGATCTGACAATTGAATTTCGATTTTCTCCTCCTGCTAGTAAATAGCCATCGAACATGATGGAAATACGTATGCCACTCCTCTCTAGTTACTGGAGGCTGGAGGCAAAGGCAAGCTTCTGCTGTGGATGTCACTGAGAGGCCCACCTAGCTGGTGACCCATCCGCAGGCCAGCTGGGTTCAGTGTACGGAGCGATCATGGTGGGATGCTACTGAGGGAAGGATTGATCCTTTACCAATCTTTTGATCGGGGAAAATGGATACGAATAGCTATTTCTAAAGAAAGTTATGGTTGAAAAGCACTCAAAACTTGAGTGCCAGTTTTAGCGTCAGAGTACATTTAGACCGCACGACGATGCGGTCACGGAGTATAAAAGCCTAAGCTCCATTGCTGCATGAATGGCTGAACCCGAGAGAGAGAGGACTCTGCCCTCTCTCGGGGCAGAGAGACAGGACTTCCTCTGAAAGTGACTCCGGACTGCGCGGTGAAAGCCTAATAGCAGCAAAACCCCAAGCGTTTGCTGGAAAAGTTCAACAGCACTGGAAATGCTTTGTGAAACAAGGGAAAGGGTGGTTTCATAGGACAGAAAGCTCTGCCTTGAATAATATAATTCAACCTTTGCTTTGTTTCCACAGAGCTTCCACAGGAAGCCTGGCACCTCATTTAAATCCAGCTTTTCATAACTGATTACAAACTATTTTTTCAAAGTTAAGACCTCAAGTCACATTCAACATTTTGTTTTGTCAAGCAATGAGAAAATAACATGGCTAAATACACTGAAGTTATCAGCTCAATATCATCAGTGGGACGTACAAAACGAGTGCGCATTTTACATGTCTCTGAACTTCAGTGTCCCAGTTAGAAAACTAAGTTAGATCCTCGCTTTATAGAGGCATCCTGACAGTTAACTTGCTAATGTTTGGCAGGTACTTGGCAGTGGGAATGAGGAGAATCACAGACAGACCAGTTAGACAATTAACAGATCTGCGTTTAATTCAGGGTTGGAAGCATGCATGAGAGAGATGGCTGAGAGCCCTGCTCTAGCAGGATAACGATATGGACTTGATTAGCTGACCAGGCAGTGGGCACCATCCCCACTGTCCCCGGGGGAGACAGGCCTACAGCAAGTGTGGTCAGTTTGTCATGTAGACCTCAGTTTTGGTGTATCCTGACTTTCTGCATTTTTGTGACCTTCCTCTTTCATTTGCAGTATACTGCAGCTTAAGAAACTTCCCAGCTCTCATTGCCTGGTCAGTGTTGCAGTATTGCTAAATGTGGGGCCAAGACATTTTTTCAGTATTTATTCAATAAAGTAAACACAATCAGAAATGTCTATCAAATATTTAAAATCCCAGCGTGCAACAGAGCATTTCAGAATGGTTTTTAAATGCTTTAAAAATCTGAATTACAGAACTAGTTAAAATCCTTGTCAGAAAATTAAGAAGTTTGCCTGAAGGAGAATGCTCTGGATCTCTGATAGCAAAAGAAATCAATTCCAGACTGCTTCTCCACCTGTGTTAGTATTTTGTATGGAAAAATAAACTGCTTTGAAAAATGCACAGGGAAGCAGGAAATCTGGAGTCTAAAATATGGCAACGTACACAAACCCTTGCTTTATAATTGTGCTCACTGTAGACCATCTGTTTAGCAATTAAATACACTCCCATTTAAATGAGTAAGTACATTTAATGGACGAAGTATTAAGATCACTGAGGGGTGAAGTTTTATATTTGCAGTGTGTAAATGCCAGAGTGGAACCACTTGTACATTCTCAGTACTACACACCTTTAAAATAACTAAGAAAAATGACTACTTACCTGCTACATACCAAAAACTGGCTCCCTTTAAGTAAAACATTACAAACTGGAATAGATGGAATTGAAAGCCTGATGGTCTCATGGCCTGCATACCACAAGTATAAATCAGGCTGCAACTCAGCTACTGCTGCTCTGATCTGCTTAAATATACAGAAAGTGAAAAATACCGGAAGAAATGATTTAATGACTTTACTTTGAGTATTCATTGTCATTTCAATCATCTTTTAAATAAGACAGGAGTAGAGAGATCTTTCCCAAACACCTTAACTAATAAGTTGTCAGTGTTTAAACAACAATTACTTTATAAAAATGGAAATTAGCTGATATGATCAAGCCATATGGCTAATATAATTGATTTGTTCAGATTTTTAAAAATTACGAAAAACAAAGACAAAACAGCAGCATAATATAATTTGCAGATTTAACTAGAGGTGATGTGTTCTATTTACTTCCACAGCCAATAACATCTTCTTTTGTGTTTTGAAGGAAGTTTAACGAGAGAAGGACAATGTTGAGTCCTAAATATACCTGACCGGCGAAAAAAGATTTTTTTGGAGATTCGCGACAGAGAAGTTGCTGGCTGCTGGGATTAACATCAGAAAAACCGAGTCTGTGTTGGCAATGGGAGCGCAGGAGAGCTCGTTTTGCGGGAGCAAACGAGTGCATACGGTTTCTGAGCATTTTCTTAAATTGCCCCTAAAACTTTGATTGGGTCTGTGATTTCTAAGACTAGCTCACTGTCAAGCCGAGCCGATATTTTCCCTTCTCAGCAAAACACGCGGAAGCCAGAATAAATCTGCGCGGGAAAATGTATTTGTGTTTCTCTTCTCTGAAGTTTTTCCCTCCCTGTCTAAGTTTTCTGGGAGATGTGTTCTGCCCTCTGTGCCTCATTTGCCACCTACCGCCTGTGGGTGGGTTTCCCAATGTGAAATGGGAGCCAAGATGTTTAGTCTGGGCTAGCCAAAGAAAGGAGATTTGGGGAAGGTAAAACTTCGATTTCCGGGAAAGGTTTTGGGGTTTTTTTTTTTTTCGGGCAGCTCCGGCAGGTTGCGGACGCGGAGTGTGAACAGAGCGACTCGTGAGCGCTGGCTGCTGTGTGCGCCAGGGCGGGCTTCCCCCGCCTGCAAACACACTGCCACCACCCCAGAAACGCCTCGGCGCTACAGCAAATACCCCGAAACGGTTTTAACCCTGGAACAGAGTTTCCTTTGCTTGCTTGTTTTCTCGCTTAAACCTGCCCTGATCCTGACGACCCGCCTTGCGCTGGAGGATGAAGAGTTCAGCCTCTGAATGCCGAGAGAAATTGGATTCAATTAGGTAAAAGCCTCGTTTGTGTAGTCTGGAAACTGTAGACACGGCTTAACTGATCACTTCACTCCTGCGAAATTCGCTCCCCTTGCTAATAAGCGAAGGTCTCATTAAGGTGCTCTGAGTGCAGTTTCAATAATACGTTAATAATAGCTGGCCATTGGCTAAAATAGGCAGGCTTTGGATTCCGCTGCTGCCGTTTTGAAGAAACCCACCTGCCGCCTGTACCAGCGCCGGGCGCGTAAAGTGCGCCGGGGGGGGCTCCGCTGGCGGCGGGGGGAGCCGGCCGGAGCCGCCGCCGCTTGTGCCTCCCCCGGGCCGGGCCGCAGAGGGGCAGCGGCCCCGGGCTCCCCGCGCCGCTGCAGCGCGGTGCCCGCAGACGGGGCGGGCTGGGTTTGCTCTGGCCCTGCCCTGGGGAGCGCTCGGGCCCCGCGGGCTGGGCAGCAAGCAGAGGCAGCGCGGGGGAGAGCTGCTAATGCTCATCCCTGGGGAGTCGGGAGGGGAGAAGTACAGCTAGATCAAACTGTATTCACACACGTTTTTAGGACAGAATTTGTCCTTCACTACGTTCTGTAAGCAAACCAGCTGAAAGGCTGTTGGGTGGTTTTCTCCACTGTGGTGAGGCCCTTCTTGGTGAAAGCAAGGCATGAGCGGGAGAGACCCAGGCCTCTCCTCCGCGTCCCGGCGCAGGTCTGGCCGCTCCGGGTGCGTGAGGCCTCCCTTCGAGCTGCGTGGCGAGGCGCGGAGGCTGGAGGCCAGCGATAATTAGAGCCTGCAAGGGGATGATTGTCTTTAGCTGCGGAGATCATCCATGATTAATGATTTATCAGGAACTTACTTTGACTCGCTCAGACCCTATAGGCTGCACAAGGCCTTCAGAGATTGCTTTTCTAGTTGTAAAATTGACTTCCCTACCTCGTCTCCTTGGCTCGTTACTATTATCATCTGGGTTTAAATTTCTCTTTTTAAACAGTGTAATCTTTCTTCAGTTGTGCACCCTGGAGTAAAAATCAGGGCATCATTTTCACATCAAAGAACTGTCAGCTCTCTCATATGAATTGCTGCCCCTCGCACCCTCTCTAAAACACTACCCTTGACATCCGAGCATTTGGAGCGCTGCAGAGATATATCGTTGTAATCACAGCGGTTATAATTGAGTTTTGTGCTCGAGCGCCACGGCACAAGGCGCCTCCGCCGAGCGGGGGTCGG
Organism: Dromaius novaehollandiae; assembly: GCF_036370855.1. Taxonomy (NCBI): domain Eukaryota; kingdom Metazoa; phylum Chordata; class Aves; order Casuariiformes; family Dromaiidae; genus Dromaius; species Dromaius novaehollandiae. The sequence goes on from NC_088104.1 coordinate 25,897,719, forward strand.
GACGGGGCGCCCCGGCGGGGGACGGGCGCTGCCGCCGTGGTGCGCAGGGGCGGCCGGGGGCTCCCCCGAGGGCAGGGGCCCGGCGGGGCGGCGGGAGCCCGCCCGTGGCCCCGGCCCTGTCCCCTGCGCTAGCCCGAGCGGGGCAGGGCGGTGTGTGCTCGCCCCGAGAGACCAGCCCCTCCCCGGCTGAGTGCCGCGGTGCGGGAAGCGATGCGGCCGCCCTGGCTTCGCCGCAGCTACCTCGGGCCGTCCCCGTCCCCTCGGGGCTTCCCACGGGCCCGCGCCGCCCCGCAGGGAGGGCGCTCCGCGGCCGCGGGCTGCCGCGGGCCTGTGCGCGCTGCTCGCAGGACGGCGGCCCGGGCCGGGGCACGGCCGCCCCGTCGGGGCGGGCAAGAGCAGGGCGCGGGCAGAGCCCTCGGGCCTCCCTCTGCGCGGAGCCCCGGCGCCGCCAGCGGCCCTGCCCCGGGGCGCGCTGCGAGCGCCTGGGCTCGGCCCCGGCCCGCTGCCTGCTCCGAGCAAGCGCCCCCGGGGGGGCTGCGGCAGGTGCGGGCGGAGCTGGGCGCAGACCCGAGCCGCCGCGTCTCCCCGGGGTGCGGGGGCAGGCGGCTGCGCGATCCGCCCCGCCTCACGGAGGTGTCCCCGCTCACGGCGGGGGTTATCAAAGCTTCTCCCTGCCCACGTCCCACCCGCCGCGGGGGCGGGGGCGGGGGGGGCGTTTTCCCCGCTGCCTGCGGCGCCCGGCTGTTCCTAACCCTCGGGAGGCGGCCGAGCACTAGCCGGTTTTAAGGGACGCTGAGCCGAGGCGGGGCTGGAAGCGCCGGGGCAGCGCTGGGGCAGCCGGGCCGGCGCACTGCCCCCGGGCAGGGCAGCCCCGGGCCCCCCGGGAGCGCGGCTCCCACCCGCCCGCCCCCCCCGGGGCTCGCTGGCAGCGGAGCCGCCGCCCCGCGCAGCGCGTCCCGCTGCCCCCGCCTGGCCCGGCCGCCGGGACGTGGCCAACCCCGCAAACGCCGGCGCCTTGGAGGGCCCGTGGCCCGCGGACGGCGCGGCCGGGCGGAAAGCGGGGTGTTCACGGGGGCTTTGGCGTCTTGGCTTCCCGAGCCGCAGCGGCGGGGTTGGTCAGGGAAGGCAGCGGAGCCGACTCCGGAGCAGAAAGGGAGAGGTGGGAAGGGAAGGTCTCCTCCCAGGAAAGCTGGCGTCCGCGGGGTCGGAGGCAGCACACGCGGAGGAGCTGCAGTTTCCCGCCCTGCCTCGCAGGAAACCAACCGAAATCATAAAAACCCGTCATGGAAAAGGAGGGTGGCTTCTGGTTTTATCATTTAATGGGGATTAATCAACATAAAATGGTTTCACCAGACTTTCGTTCAATGTTGCAGTAAGGAGAAGGCAGTGAGAAGTGGGAAAAGCGTGTCGTCCCTCCCCGGCCCGGCCCCGGCCCCGGCCCGGCAGCGGTTCCCCCCCCCCCCCCCCCCCCCCGGCAGCCGTCCGGCGGTTCGCGCCCCGTCTCCAAGGAGCCCCCGAAACCCCGGCGAGCTCCAGGGAGAGGCTTTCGAGGGTGAATTCTGCATTCGCAATTATGCTCCGTCGAGGCCTCGCTGGCAAAAAAGCAGAGAGCAAAGAGCAATAACGAGCGTGTTTTGAAACAGTTCCGACAACTGTGAAAGTCCCTGTGCAGCTTGGAGGACGGCTGGCTCCTCTCGGACCCCGGTGACTCAGGCGGGTGGGGAAGCTGCTATTTAAGTCCGCCCGAAATGCTGGATCGGTCGTAATCACTTTTACTGATCTGTGCACTCTCCTTCCATTAGCTAAGACCTGTCGAAATCCATATGCGCCTGTGATTTCTCCACAGCTTCTGATGATGATTTTCTCGCTGATTACTAACTTCACCCGTTAGAGGTAGCGTTAGGAAACCGCGTTATTAGATAGCCCCAAGGTAATTAGTACTTCCCCCTGCCACTGCGTCTATTGTACACCATCGCATGTGGAACCCGAGTGTCAGCCCTGCGCATCCGATATGCCTCCTACAAAGACCCCTCACAGCTGATGAGTCAAGAGCCCTAAACGGAGTCCAAGCAAAGGACACTCATCAGAAGCGCCCTTTGAGGACAGTAATTAATTGCGTCCTAGGAAAACATTAAGTGCTCTCTTGAAGCGAGTTACTGGCTCTCCAGAAGAGAGCCTGAATGTGCTGGAGGATCACAGGAGCGTTTCCAGCGGAGTTTTGCCCGTCGTGGGGAAAACCCGCACACACGCGCGCAGCGCGGCGCAGCGCCGGCGCCGTTCCT